>NC_052147.1:121827434-122127434 GCF_902713615.1 Scyliorhinus canicula | reverse complement strand
TGCTTTCAGTCGACACCACATTGGCAAGTTTAAAAATACTCAAATAAGTAATAACTTAAAGATAACAGTCAGCATACTTTTCATTTGAGACAGTATTCAGGATTACAGCATAATTGAGATTCTCTTTTCATCACAAAACTTCTTTTAAAGTTTTGGACTTGATTTTTAAAATAAGTTTAAGAATTAAATTATTTTTCATAAATCAAACTGTCATATCTTTAATAATGAATCATTTAAGGTGAACTAAACTTTTCTTGTAGCGTTACTTCATGTCTAATGAAAATTAATGTGGTAGATCAACATATCAAGATATTAGATGGATTTGGGGGCAGAATGAGTAAAATTCCCATGTCGGGCACCCACACTCCTCTCATTCTCGTCTGGAATGTTGGGATTGGTTAGCTACAGAAATCTGGATAGATGTCAATTATAATTTTCCCAGCGTTTTCCTAGCCTGTGATGCAATGAGCTTTTCCCATAGTAAGTGCCTAAGTGTCAGAGCAGACTGAGATTTGAACTTGGGCTCTACCAGGTGCAGTACCCAATGTTCTCGATACTGAGATGCGCCTGTCTTCAATACACATAAACTAGTTTTAAAAATACATACAATTTCTTATAATCATTTCATAAAACTACAGCAATCATTTTTGAACTAACGTATACTACAGTTTAGAGAGTTTTGCATAGAAAATGCTGCTGAAAACCACATAATGATCTCAATTCAAATAAATGTTAGTCAAACAACGACCTAATTATTTGAGATATGGCATTAATAAATCAAAAAGTGCACAGTAAATAATACCATAAATTTTATGATCTAATTTATGTCCTTCATTAGTATTCTTTGTTTAACATTTTATGTTTATTGATAAATGAAGATACATTTAAATAATTCAAACAAAACATTAGCTGCAAGCAAGGTATTAATAATTGATGGCAGCTGGAAGGTTTTTCACTTTGGGAATAGATAATATTAGCCTAATGTGGATCTGTAGAAATAGAGGAAATGTAATGGATCTGGTTGCTTTAACTGATGATGGTTATTGCGGTCTAAAACCTGCAACAAAGGCAAAAGCAGGATGTATCTGCAACATGCAATAGATTTTGCTAAAGGAAGCTGACAAAGCAGATTGTGGTTTCATACTCCAGATTTACACATAGCAGAGAGGTTCCAATACCCAGGGAAGGATGTCGAAGCATATACTGAGCGCTGGGACCAGAGGCAATAACATGACGGGAAAATCAAAATTAGATATTTTACAAATATCATGAAGCCATTCGATTTGGGCCTCTGCTTTAATAAAGAAGCTATTGTTTCATCCTTTTCATTACAGAAAACTTATCTTTTTTTCCAGTGGGCAGGAGTTTTTATTAATAGGACATTTGTGAGGAATAAACCACTTTGAAACTCTGTTATTAAAAGGAAATTAACCCAGTGGATGGACCACAACTCATGCACTCTGTCTGGGTGGCTTTAATGATTCTGGTAAACCTGTTTAATACTTTATGACTTAAGCACTGGTGTGTCTGGAGTGAGCAGTTATGCATTTAAATGTGTACAAGATAAAAGTCAGGAGAACAAAAGAAGTCTTTTCTCCTTTAATATGCTTTCCACATTCTGCAATAAAGCAACACACTGCTCTTAGGTTTTTGCGAAGAGCTTCATTCTGTCACTAATTTGATTTACTGGTTTGTTACTCAAAATACATTTGCAGAGATGGTCTTTTTGCAAACGGCATGATGCCAGAGAGACCCAGAATGTTACAAAAAGGCACAAAAGTAACGTTCTAGTAATGGCAATGTCAGCTGAAATACCACAAAGGTTTATTCCATCTTGGAGATGTTTTGTTCAAAACTAAATAAAAGGTTTGTGTCAGCAGAACAGTTAAATTAATGTTAGGAGAGTGTTGTAACATCACAATATAACTACTTTGGGATAAGGATCATCTTTCCTAGAGATATAATGCAAAAATACCACCTGAGGGAAGTTACATTCAAAATTCAATGTCACTGCTTCATAATGTACAAAGCACTATAAGGGGAATATAGATTATTTATGGAATTTTCTCAATTGTAATATACAAGTGTAACACTTGTATATTATGGGAACTGAAAAGTAATTTTGTGGTCGAGCATTTCTACCCATATGGTCTTGAGTCTGTGTGAAGAAAAAGTACTGAATATTTACTATGTTAGTACAGGGGTACTACCTATATTGCTTTATTTATTGAGATGAGAATTTGATGGCTCAGTTGCAATCTTTCTGAAAACAGTATTTTCCCTCATCATTTATCAAGGGAGTGGAAATGACCATTCTGAAAACAGCTTACAGTAAAATCATTATTTATAACCACGATTAGTGCACATCTGTATTTCCATAATTTAAACTGGAACTGTGAAAATAACATTTTACATTACATATCAGTAACTTAAGTATCACTGCAATAAAAAAATGAGACTTGCGCTGACTATAAATTGCAGATATTACATAATGGGAATTAGACCTTAGAGAAATATTTTATCTGTGTGCTTGTTTAATCTAATCCTCCTACATAACAATTGCAATTGCATTGCAATTGTATCGACTGCAACTCTTGGAAGAAATCATTTTTGTTGCAACCTATGAAGGATATTAGCACTTGGAGGCTAAAAAGGCAAAAAATTGTAGAATTATAATACACGTGCGTTGCGTTGCATTGGAGAAAGATAGTTCACTCCAAACACTTCATCTTACTTTGAGTAAAATCTATGTAACAATGTGAAACTATTAGTTCAAAGGAACCTTGCAACTCGTGTGAAAGTGATAGAGATATGAAAAAGACTTTTGAAAATTAAAACACTGGACATCCCCACTGAAGCTGCTAATGAACACAACATAAAGAAAGGCACATGGAAGTTTAGTGAAAATATCCATTGATAAAGGAGAATGGGATCCAGTGGATGAAACTATACCCATGCCAGTTTTAGCAATTGGTCATGGTCCTGGTTATAATTGCCATAGCAAGTAAATTATCTCAGGGTAAAAAGAAACAAATGACAGGTTTGTCTATTCATTACTTTATGAATACAAGAAATCTTGTCATACGAGGATAGGCTCAAAGAACTGGGATTCTACCTACTAAAGAACTGTAACTTATGAATAATTTAACATACATAGAACACAGAATCCCTATAGTGGAGGTCATTCGGCCCATTGAGTCTGCACTGACTCTACCTAGGCCCAATACCCTGTAACCTTACCTAACCTACACATCATTGGACAGTAAGGGGCAATTTAGCATGCCCAAGCCACCTAAACTGCACATCTTTGGACTGTGGGGTGAAACCGGAGCTCCCGGAGGAAACCCACGCAGACATGGTGTGAACGTGCAACTAACACATAGTTACCCAAGACCAGAATTGAACCCAAATTCCTGGCGCGGTGTGGCAGCAGTGCGACCCACTGTGCTACCGCGCCGCCCCAACATTTAATCAAGGTTTGTAAGATGATGAAGAGAATAGATTGTGTTTATGTAGACAGTTTGTTTCTACAAACCTAGGGAGGACGAAGGTCAAGGTCTCAAGCTTTAAAGGACAGGAAGAACTATGTTAAATGGCATGAGGTGGTTCCCTTCCCAGAGAATAACAAACCTCAAGAAAGACAGTTAGCTTGTGTGTTCAAGAAGCTGTACGTATTTCTGGTTGTATGCACAGATCCCCTCTTACAAGCGTTTGCTACTGTAATTGTGAGCAGTGTAAACTTTTGGACTAGTTTTTATTTTTTTTAAAGTAATTTACATGATGTGGGCATCACTGGCAAGGCCAGCATTTAGCCCAATCCTAATTTTGCTTGAACTAAGTGGCTTGCGAGGCTATTTCAGAGGGCATATTTAAGAGTCAACTACATTGCTGTGGACCTGGCGTCACATGTAGACCAGACCAAGTAAGGATGGCAGATTTACCTTCATGAAGGACATTAGAACATAGAATATAGAACAGTACAGCACAGAACAGGCCCTTCGGCCCTCGATGTTGTGCCGAGCAATGATCACCCTACTCAAACCCACGTATCCACCCTACACCCGTAATCCAACAACCCCCCCCCCCCCCCCCCCCCCCTTAACCTTAGGACACTACGGGCAATTTAGCATGGCCAATCCACCTAACCCGCACATCTTTGGACTGTGGGAGGAAACCGGAGCACCCGGAGGAAACCCACGGGGAGGACGTGCAGACTCCGCACAGACTCCACACAGACAGTGACCCAGCCGGGAACCGAACCTGGGACCCTGGAGCTGTGAAGCATTTATGCTAACCACCATGCTACCGTGCTGCCCAGTGAACCACTAGTGAACCATTAGTGAACCAGATGGGCTTTTCTAACAATCGACAATGGTTTCACAGTTATCCTTAGACTTTTAATTCCATATTTTCTTAATTGAGTTCAAATGTCACCATCTGCCTGGTCGGGATTCGAACCCGAGTACCCAGAGCATGACCCTGGGTCTCTGAATGACTAGTCCAGTGACAATACCAATATGCCACTGCACAAGGAGGTCAGAGATAAACTTTTCAGTTTTTCTACCTCAAATTTTTTACTGGTTTATAACCTCTCCCAGACTACATGACCAACAGCTCAAATGGGGAGTGTACATGTTGTGGTGGACAGGGCATTGCAGTTGTGTGGAGCAAGCTGGATAGGCATCTGGCTCTTTTCCTGTCATCAATTATGCATGCTTGTATGGAAATTGAATTACGTTTTGATTAATTGTAATTAAAATCTAAATTCAATAATTCATACTTTAACAGTTTTCTGATGACTCGGTGTTTGTGTTTAGTGAATAGTTAATCCAAGCACAGGAGAGGCCCAAACTTTGGTTTCTGTTGAGCACACTACCGTTAGTTTACGAATAACGGGAGAAGTACAATTGTTCCCAGTTCGGTTAGTAAAAATCATCCAGTGCTTCTGCACACCTCATTATCCAATATGGCCGCCCTCATTTTCCAGTATTTCTTTCCAGTGACCATTTCAGGTGGTGCTTGTGTGGATAAAGAACATAACATAGGAAATAGAAGTGGGAGTAGGCCATTTAGCCCCTTGAGTGCATTCTGCCATTCAAGAAAATCATGCTTAATTTGATTGTAGTCTTCACTTAACATTCTGCAGGCCCCATATAACTGTTGACTCTCTTGTAGATGAAAAACCTGTCTAACAGCCTTGAATATATTCAATGATATTGGATACAGAACAAAACAAGCTTTGTTGTGTCAATCTCCACAAGCAAATAACGTATTGACACTGACTGTCAAAACTAACATGGTGTAAAATAGCCACTTGGCTGATTGCTCAGATAGTGACCAAATCTCCTGGAACCATATCCCACCAAAGAGTTAGTGCCTTCAAGGAAGGGTAGAGGACACAAAACTAACAGAATAATACAGTTAGAAGCTAAAGGTGTTAACAGTTCAATTTATTTCCTCATAGATCGCTCAGTGATACTTGCTGGGAGATGGAACTTTTTCAGTTAATTTTCATGGATGAGCCTACGAATATGCTAGCACAATATAATACACAAGAAATAATCTAGTTTTTAAAATATTTACCATGTTTAAATGGATCTGCAAAGCATCTCTAAGCTGTGATAGTTATGAAATTGAGATGCATCTTTATTCCTGTACATGTCTGCTTCTTAGTTTCTGAACTTGGTAGGTACTCATCTCATCTGAGTCCCGGTGTACATAAGGCACACAACTGATGTATATTACATTATAAAGACCAGCGTTATTTAAATAATAAGAATAATAATCCTTGTTAGTGTCACAAGTAGGCTACATTGACACTGCAATGAAGGTACTGTGTAAATCCCCGAGTCGCCACACTCTGGTCCACTGAGGGAATTCAGAATGTCCAATTCACCTTACAAGCACGTCTTTCGGGACAAGTGGGAGGAAACCAGAGCACCCGGAGTAAACCCACGCAGACATGGGGAGAATGTGCAGACTCCACACAGACAGTGACCCAAGCTGGGAATCAAACCCAGGTCCTTGGCGCTAAGAAGCAACAGTTCTACCCACTGTGCTACCGCAAAATGCACCTGCACACCTAATCTCTTTTTTACCCTTTGGGGAATAGTGGGGGGACGTGGTGGTAAGATTCCTGAGCTGATTATCAGCCTGTTGAACCGCATTGAATGTTCTTTCCATGTCCAACTAGTTCTAGCATTGGACTTGAACCCAGAGCTTCTGGTCCGGTTGTGGGGCCACTACCACTGTGTCACAAGGCCTCCTATATAAAGGCCAGTGGTAAATTAATAATAAATTACACAACAATGATGTTGCAAATTTGTATCACAAATGTGGTATTGCCACTAGCTCACCAGAATGAGAACATTGGGCAGGAGTATTGGTAATAGAGCATGTTGTAAGTTTCCATGTAATCTTATTGTTGTAGAGCCTATTGAACATTTCAACCTACCTGGATACCACACCTTGCCTCCACTGTCTTTCATGCTATTTTTAAAACTTTCCCCAGCCTGAAATTCAGAGATGAGAATATTGGCAAATGACACCACCTTTTCATCCCCTAAAAACATGCAAAGATTTTTTTAAAGTCTGAAACTGTTGTATTGTCAATTGCATTGTGCCTAGTTATTTCAACCATATTCGTGTGACTCCTTCTACTTCTTCAGTTCACTGCATGAATACGGGGCTGACACATAATGCTGCAAGTTCTACCAGAAGTAGAGCAAGAAGGCAGGTCGTGAATCCAACCCAAGCCGGAACGGAGGTCGAACCTCATGCAGTTGGCACCAATCCTTTCCAGGCCAGCCATCCAGCCATCTAAGTCCTGGAAGGAGTGCAAGTTATGCACTTTTACATGCATGTTGTAGTCCAGAGCTATGGATAATAGAGTCTCCAATTTCTTTCCATCACACGGCTGACAAGGAATCTCTTACTGCTCACCATTGATGTGTTTTGGAAGGATTTACCGTCTGATACTCAACCTGTTTGGCCATGTTATAAACACACTTTCCATGGCCATCAAGTCCTAGAGTGGGACTTCAACCAGATCCTCTGACTCAGAGGTAGAGACGTTACCCGCTGCGCCTCTTATATGACTTAAATCCTGATAATCTCTTCATTCAGAATGCCAAAAAGAATTTTACTCTTCAGGGACAGTATGTAAGCAAGTTGATTGCAACATATTTTCAGAAGACTGATTTGCATCATTAGTGCATTTGATGTCCGTTATCACTGTACAATGATACTGGTATTTCAATTACTGCATAATGACACAACTTTAAATTCTCTTGTTGTTGAATTGAAGTATCATTACTTGGCATAGTATCGCAAGGAGGATGAGATTTGCATTGGAAGAATAAACTTTGAGAAATTAGGTTCATCATGACGTACGAAGGTACCTTTGACATTACGTGCAGTGTGACAAAGGTAGATATTGGGGTAGATTCTCCGTGGCCCCCGCCAATAGCAGAGTTCCTGATGCAGCGGAGAATCCCGCGTCGGCCAAAAAACAGAATTGGCGCCTTCAGATAATCTGGTCCCTCACTGGAGGTGGCAGCAAGTACATGCCTCCCTTTGGTGGGAGGATGCATTTGCATCTGCTTAATGGGCTAGACACCCGATTCTCCATGCCTCCATGATGCTTCAGCCTTCTGGGCCAGGATTCATGGGGGCGTGAATTGGTGCAAGTATTTTTCAATGTGGCACTGACGTGGTGGAACTATCAGTGGGTCAAGGGGGTATGTATGTAATGTAGGTGCCCCAAAAGTCCATCAGAGGGCCCCCTCCCCCTCGCAATGCAAATACTGCCCACCCCACCAGCATCAGACACCCCCCCATCAGACCACCCATCAGAGACCCCAATCAGATCCCACATCGGACTCCTCCATCAGATCCCCCACCAGAGACCCCATCAGACCACTTATCAGACCTCCCATCAAAGACCTCCAACAGACTTCTATATCAGTGACCGTCCATCAGAGACCCCCCATCAGACCTCCCATATCAGAGAGCTTCCATCAGAGATGCCTCCATGCCAGAGAACCCAACCCCGCTCCAGTATCCCCTGCTTGGAAGCTAAAGAGCAGTCCAGGTAGAAACAGTGAAAAAACACTGCTATTTCACTCTCCTTTCCCTTACACCTGCTGCCACAGACAGAAGTGTAGAACGCAGCAGCTGTTACTTCATATAAAGCTAAAACACATTACAAGGCTTTAGCCTCCCTTTGACCCTTCGATCTGTGAAGCTTCTATTCACTTTCAAAGGAAAATAGCTTTTAGAAGGCTGAAATTGACAGGGTACTAGCTTCCTGATAACCAGGTATCTGGATTTTCTATTGTCATTTCCCTTCATGCTTGAATGCATCTCAAGTACCCTGCTGTGAAACTAACCACATGTTTCTAAACAGGTAGGAGACAAGTGCTTCAATTCTCCTTTTCCTTGGCGGAAAGCTCTTAACTGCTTTTGATGTGGTGATGATCTGTCAATCATAGCAAGATTTTTATAAACATTGGTGGACAGGCTTTGGGGAGACAGGAGGTGAGTTACTCAACACAAAATTCCCAGTCTCTCCCCACTCCCACTCCTGTAACCGCTCTTGTATTTTATATGGAACACCACTACCTGGAAGTTCCCCTCCAAGTCATGCACCATCCTGACTTGGAAATATATTGCCATTCCTTCACTGTCACTGGGTCAAAATCCTGGAACTCCCTCCCTAATAGCACGGTGAGTGTACCTACACCACATGGACTGCAGCAGTTCAAGAAGGCAACTCACCATCACCTTCTCAAGGGGAATTTGGGAGGGGCATCCTAGCCAGTGATGCCAACATCCTGTAAAAATTATTATTTTTAAAAAATTAAGTTTCTGATCAATAGTAACCCCTAGAATGTTAATGGTGGGTGATTTAATAATTCTAATGCCATTGAATGTCATGGGGAGCTGTTGGGACATCTTTAGTTGGAGATAGTCAGTGCCTAGCACTTGTGTAGTGTGAATATTATTGTCACTTATCAGCCTAAACCAGAATACTGTCCAAATCTTGCTGCATTTGGACACAGGCTAATTCAGTATTTGAGGAGTCATGATGTGACATTATGTTACCATCAGCGAACATACCATTATGACAAAGGGGAGGCAATTGATGAAGCAGCTGAAGATAGTTGGGCCAAAGACAGTATCCCAAGAAACTCCTGCATCCATGTCCTGAGGCTGAGATGATTGGTCTCCAACAACTACAACCTTTATGCTCGGTATGACTCCAGCCAATGGAAGTTTGTCTCCTGACTCCCAGTGACATCAATTGTAATAATGATCCTTGATTCCACCTCGGAGAAATGCTGCCTGATTTCAAGGGCAGCCTCTCCATTTCACTACTGAAATTCAACTCTTTTATCCATGTGACCTGGAGCTATATATGGCCCTGTTGGAACCAGTGAACAGGTTTTTGCTGAATAAGTGGTGCTTGATAGTAGTGTTAACAACACATTCTATTACTGATGATGATCTGGGAGGAGATAGATGGGACAAAAATGGAATGGATTGGAGTTGTTCTGCTTTTTGTGGGCAATTTTCCACATTTTACGGTAGATTCCAGTTTTGCAACTAGATGGGAATGACTCGGCTAGAGGGGCAATTAATCCAGTTGATTGTGCTTTGTCTTGAAACTTTAACAGTAAGGTAAGAATAGTTAGCATAAACTGGAACTCTCATGCATCAATAGTTTACCTAGCTTCACTGTAAAATCTCTAGTACTTTGAAAGAATGTCATTTACACAGAAGCCAAGCTATTGTTTAAAAATAATTCATTATTTGTTATTCCAAGCATATAATCCAATAGCATTTTGGAGACTAAACGGAGGTAGTACTTCAAACCACAAACTTCGAGGTCAACTCCCTAAGTTTATTAACTGGAAAAGGACCAGCTCCCTGTAAAGGATTTTCCTGCTTCGTTGGCCGAATTGGCTTCTAGAGGACAGCCACATTTCCTGAGAAAGTCAAAACCAAAGCCCCCAGATTCTGCGTTTTCTACACTTGATAGGATTGAGTAGATTTCTCTGAGTATTCAGAATAGTTATTCTTTGTTTGTTGAATTCAGCTCGGGGTGTAATTAAGAGCACTGCATGTGAGCTGTGATATAATCAAGAGCATGCTTAAGGGTGGCAGACATCTAATTAGATTCAATAACCAGGATTTTAACAGGAGGGTGTAGGCCTCAATGTCAGGGCCAAATGTGGATCGTCAAGACCGTGCAGGTGGGGAAGGGAACCATGGTGGTAATCCTCCCTTAATGGACAACTAAATACAGCATGGAGGCAGTCAGTACTGTTCACCCAATCAGAGGTAAAGCAGCTCTGCAGCCTCAGCCGTGCCACTGAAAGAGGTAGCCGTTACCACGGCTGCAAGGGGAGTGAGGGAGGTGCCCCCGCATCAGAGTTAGGAAACCATTGTGTGTGCCAAAGCAAAGAAAACTTTCCAATAGCTGTGTTGGGGCAGTGTGGGTGCCCTTTTCTACCGAAGGCCCTTGCCCTGGGGCTATGAAGCCTCCAGATGTGATCCCCTCCACACCCCCATCTTAGGAAGCTCCTGGGAGGCAGGCCCTCAGATGGCATTCCCATGCAGCAGGGATCCATGCTGCAGCCGCCAAAATTCCACTCGTCCAAGAAATGTCACTTAATATCTACATTTCAAAGAGCAAGCTAAATCATACCCATAAAACCATTCCAGTTTGAATATATGTTAAGATTACCATTGAGTATTCACTAGACTGAAGTTGTTAACAGACTAAACAACAAAAGATTACAGTTAGCAATATAGGTCATAGCATGCTGTAAAAGCACTACCCCAGTTCCAAGTTCTACTCTGGAGCACTCTCAGCATTGCCAAAACTATGGTACAAATCTGCCACATGACTGCTGCATAATTCATCAGTAACTTACCATTGGTCTCTATAATTTAGCAGGAGTCTTAAAAACACTCGTGACCTCCAAACTTTGCCATCCAGTAACTTCTCACAACCCTTGAATCTGTCGCAGAAATTGGCGGCTCGCTTTGTCATTCAAGTAGTTGATGTAATCAGGCTGTAAGAGCTCAGTCAGACTGATCTGAAAAGTTCACTGCTACAAATGGGATTCATTTGAAAGCCGACATGACTTTCCATTCAGATACTCTCACTAAAACTTTCAGGGACACCTCGGGGCTCCTTTGATGTACTGGTTACTAAAGTTCTCTACTGTTTTCAAATCGCACTTTTACGATCATTTCTAATCAACCAGTCTTGTGCTCTCACTGAGTTTGAATCTAGACATATAAATTACAGCAATAAAACATAAATAACCTTTGAATGTAAAAGGGCAACAACACTGCAGCTAGCAAGATTATGTCCTTTTTGTTCCATACAATTTTCAATGTACAGTTTTGAAAAATCTACGGAATTGGTTTGGGATTAAAGCTCTAAATTTTCAAATGATCAATACTTCAATGGAGGCATCCTATTTTAAATTAAATTTCAAAAGTACTCAAAGTGGATCTTTAAAGAGCCAATTTTCCACCATACCTCAGTTATGTTGCTCAGTTGCAACACCAGGATTTTGACAGTCGAATTCACTTTTGTTGCTCATTTTAAAACAGTTGCACTGTGTTGGACAATTTTGTTTAAAAATAAATGAACCCATATTGCATTGATAAGAGATTTTTTTCAGTTATATACTAACATTTGAAAGTGTTCCTTTTTTAATAACCTCAGTAACATAGTGGTGAGGGGTTTAAGAAAGCCCTCACCACTATCCAGCAGTATCCTGCAGTCAAACTAGCTTTAAACAACACAGATAATTACCGCAATGTGCACAGAAAAATTGTCCTTAAAAGGAACAAAAACAGTTGATGATTATGTCTTCTGTCCTCAACATCATGAACATTAAAGGAAAGGAATTCCATTACTTCTAGCTTTACTACAAATCCTATCAGCAAAGTTCTGATATTCCCAAAGATTTTGGCTCTGATTCTTTATGCAAAGAAACAATCTGCTTGTGTCTAGGGATCTTTGATGGGCCTTTTCTAGAAGATGAATAAGCGGCTTCTGCCCGGCTCTGTTAAGAGTAGAATCTGGCATACAGAGAACAGACATGTACTCCAGTGTCTGATGTGGCAGAGGGGCAAAAAAAAAAGATTCTTTTATCCAATTCATTTCTGAAGTCCGCAGCTGTCAGTTATTTTTCTGTCACCACTCTTATCAGCATGAGTATACACATATATTAGCACTAATACAAAAAAACTACAGAGATATGCTTGGACGAATGGTGCCACCATTACCGTAGTTTTGTCTGGTCACATAATTATGAAGTAGTCTACAAAAAAAATCATCTTAGCAATTGCATGGCTGAAGCAGAGTGGTTTACTATCCACTGCCAGGGGCTCCAAATTTATAACCCTGTTTCTTTTACTTCATAATGTCTTTCTGTTCCTGTCCTACATGGAGTGTGAAGTGTGTCAGAGTGTATCAGTAGCATACTTAAACCACTGTTCTATTCAGAGTGAAAAGAAAGGGCTGCAGATTTGCTACTGGCACACAGTCTTCTAGGTCAGAACTCTGACACTGTGAATCACTTTAATTCGACAGCTCTGCATATTCAATTGTCTTTCTCGGGCCCTTAGATTGTTAGAACTGTCGCACAACTTCTGTGATAAAGAATGAAAACCTAGGATTAATCGTACGTCAAAGAATTCAGTAAGAAATATATTAAATTAACCAAGTGCTATCAGCAGATTGTTATTAACTTATCTTACAGGAGATTAGGATTATAAAATGAAGTTGAACAAATTCTGTTGAGAGTGGAGAGAAGATAAATCCCACAGTCTACAGAATGAAACTAATATGTATAGCAAAGGAGATAACAATTGTTATGCCAAGGGTAGCACGGTGGCACAGTGGGTTAGCCCTGTTGCCTCACGGCGCCAAGGTCCCAGGTTCGATCCCGGCTCTGGGTCACTGTCTGTGTGGAGTTTGCACATTCGCCTCATGTCTGCGTGGGTTTCGCTCGCCCCCACAGCCCAAAGATGTGCAGGGTAGGTGGATTGGCCACGCTAAATTGCCCCTTAATTGGAAAAATGAATTGGGTACTCTAAATTTAAAAAAAAAACAATTGTTATGCCAGAAATGTGCCATTTCCCTCCAACCATTTGCATTTTCAAATAAAATGCAGGGGTTAGAAATTCAGAATAGGCAGCACGGTGGCACAGTAGTTAGCATTGCTGCCTTTCGGCGCCGATGTCTCAGGTTCGATCCCGGCTCTGGGTCACTGTCCGTGTGGGGTTTGCACATTCTCCCCATGTTTGCGTGGGTTTCGGTCCCACAACTCAAAGATGTGCAGGGCAAGGGGTACTCTAAATTTATTTTTAAAAAGAAATTCAGAATAATGTAGTCTTTGTACACGTCCACACAATTCGCACAACAAAATATTAGTCTTCCTCCTGGTTTGATTGCCTAGCAGTGTGTTAGATGTGAAGCCATCGTAAATTGTGATAATTTCTGGGACAGTTCAAAAGGAACATTCTTGCTGTATGTGGCTCATTAATGTTGACAGTATTCAGTTTGATTTTGTATGGTTATATTTTTAATACCCTTGTTTTTAAAATGAATAAATGTCTTACAAGTCCAGGGAGCTGACGAAATGGATGCAGTTAACCTTGAAAGGAGTAAAAGACTTTTTGTGATAAATCAGGAAGTGATGACACCAACTATTGGTTTTAAAAGTTGGACGACAGCAAGAGGAGGCAGATAGTCCCTGGGATGAAATCAGTTGGAAGACTGTTCAAAGACTCCTGATGGCAACGTGGTGAGTCTTGAAGGAGGAAAAATGAGAGCATAATTTTTTATATTTGTCAAACATAAACAAATTAAAATCCAGCTTTTTTTGTCCAATAATAATCAATAAATAGTTGCCACTTTGCCTCTCAGGTATCTTTCGGAATACTTTTCTGGATTCCCTGAATGGCCAACAAATGAAACCAACCCAACTCAAACTGGATTAAATAGTGTCAGCTGGCCTCAGCGGTAGCATTCTTCCAATTGAGTTAGAAGATTAATCTTGCAAATTTCAATAAAGCCTGTAAAAAGGGCACAGGGATTAAAATGCATGACTAATGCGCTTCCTTTACTTTTGATGCAAGCTTTGCCTCCTGCCTCTCCCCTCATCACAACCTTAGCCTTGCGCCTCTTTCCTTGCAGATATCCAAGAACTGTAACCTGGCCAGGAAGTGGTGGAAGAGCAAGAGGTGGACGATCAGGAAGGCCGTGAAGAAGAAGAAACATCATTGCTTACTTGCACACTCACAGCTATCAGTTCAGTTACTGGCACTGGGGTCTGTATCTTTTAGATGGCAGGGAACAGATCCATAGATTCATGGATTTCCATTGCACTTGGAAGGAAGTCCCAACTTAAAGAACTGTCAGTCAAGCAGATTGGCTGACAGCTCTCCAGACCCTCCAGGCACAGCGTTGCAGAGGCCAGTAGAGGCACTGCAGTGATGTGCCTGGGACTAGATGTTGGGAGCCAGTGTGAAGGTTAGTGGTCATGGTCCTGGGTAGGGGAGGGTAGAGGATACAATGGAGAGTTCTTGGGGGGGAGGGGGGGTGAATATGTTATCAGGGGATAAACTGGGGAGGGTGTAGGGTATCCAAAGGGTATCCGGTACATGAAGGGTGGGTGCCAATGGAACCGTCTACCCCCCCTTCCCACTCAAAATCAAGGTTCTTAACTTCTTCTGTTTCCTACCCGGAGATACCCAACACTCGCCAGTCTGAAAATTGCCTTTGAGTGGCTACTTAAGTGTGGGCTTCCTGTCCAAGGCCCTGCCCATCCCACCATAAAATCATATCCGGGTTTAGGCAGGTAGGAATCCAGAGGGAACATGTCTATGTACTTTCATGCTCCCTCAAAACCCACCAGGATTTTGAGAGTTTCTTTGATTATTTAGGAAAGTATTTAGAGGTGAGACATCAAGCAGAAGTGGCCTGCACCCAGGGTATGGAACAAGGAACAAGTTCATTGAAACATAGAAAATAGGAGCAGGAGGAGGCCATTTGGCCCTTCGAGCCTGCTCTGCCATCCGTTATGACCATGGCTGATCATCCAATTCATTGGCCTAATTCCCTTCCCTTATATCCTTTAATTCCGTTCGCCCAAGTGCCAAATCTAACTGCTTCTTGAAAACATACGATGTGTCCTTCAACACACTAAGGTTTGCCAAGCTGCCTCCCAGGGGGTGTAACATTGGCTCTGTGGAGGTTGAATCTTCTGTCCTCTCTCAGGATGAGAGCATTCGTCCTCTCACCACTGCTACTCTGTCAGTGCCCGTACGGCTGCCTGTCACCCAGTCCAGACTGCTGCCACCCATGCCAAGCTATTGCAGTCCACTGCCAAATCTTTAGACCAGAGCAGCGTGAGGTTTTCCTCCAAGGCTAACTGAGGTGTCCCCAGCTGAAAGTCATCAGCCATCCACCAGAAACTGGGGTCGCACTGTACTATGTCTGGTAACAGTAGACATAAAACAGGTAAAGAAGGGAATTCACAAGGATGATTGATAAGTTGACTTTTGTCTGCAAACACATGTTTGATTTATGCATTTGGTTTGGAGTGTTTGTTTTGTGTTGGCGTTTATTTTTGCATCGTGGCCACATGCTCGCCATGACGGAGTGAAGCTAAGATGTGGGGCTGTTAGTGAATGGGGAAATGTGGTTGCATTGACTGGGACCACAGTTGGAGGAAGAGATCAGAGGCAGTCCGGCCATAGAGGAGCTGATTTGGTTCCCTCCATTTCCTCAGATGGTTGCTATCTAGCTGGTGCCAAGGGTTATGTCTTCAGGATGGTGAGATTGTGCAGGATACAACTGATTATGATGAATCTGTGTCACGGTGCCACAGTGGTTAGCACTGCTACCTCACAGTGCCAGTGAGTCTATGATCTTGACACACACTCTGTCAGACCCTGCAGGGCTCCTCCAGAGCAATCTAGGCAGCAGACTCACCAAGCACACCAATGGCCTATTCAATCTTCTTTTCTGCAGCAGCATGACCTTAATTTTATGCAGACCACCCCCAAATGTGGACACCAGAGTGGCAGTTAGACCTCGTCACCCAACAGCTGCCCTGGGGTGTTGCAGCAATTCAAATGCAGATGGTACAGTGGACTTCTGCCATGATAGTGGGCACTGACCCGCATAAAAGGCCAAGTTATGGTTGTACACTAACTGGATAAGAAGGGACTGGAATCCAGACTGGTTGCATTACATTTTAAAACTGGCTTACATCACCCACAATGTGACGTGTGTGCAGGCATTGACCCTCTGTACCATAGGGAAACCTATATTCCTCACAAGGCCATGTGCTCATTCCCCTGCTTTTCCTGGACCAGACAGAATTAAATGTGTTCAGCTCTCTTGCAATGCAGAGTCATACATGCGCTTTATGACTCAATGATTGTATTAACCTTTCTTCTGGTTAGCTTGGCCCTCCAGCTAAATACAGGACGCCAGAAACAACATTTAAGAAATTGCTGTCATCATTTTGTTTGGGACGAATCATCAACAGAGAAAGACAGGGAAATGTTCAACTAGTTTGATTCAGGCAGCACTTTGACATGGAATATGGTGAACTACTTATTCATTCACCATGTCATCACCTCCCAAACGTACCTCCCTCTCTCATAAATTTCTGTTTGTCAAAAAATCATACAATCTCTACAGTACAGAAGGAGGCCAGTTGCCCCATCAGGTCTGTACCAACCCTCTACATAAGCCCAATCCCCCACCCTATCCCCGTAACCCACCGAAGGACAATTTAACATGGCATATCCACCTAACCTGCACGTCTTTGGACTGTGGGAGGAAACCAGAGCACCCAGAGAAAACACACTCAGACACTGGGAGAACATGCAAACTCCACACAGTCACCAGAGTGGGAACATAATGGAGATTTTGCAGAAATTTGGGGCTTACTCTGGCTAGAAGCAAAATATAGGGAAAAATGAATGTTTTGTGGTACGACCAGCGGGAGAGGGTACTAGACTGAGGGGGTTTTGGTTTTGATTGGCAGCGACCAGCTTCCGGTGCTTGGGGGTACTGGTGGCAGGAGAGTGGAGACAGCTACGGAAGCTGAATTTTACGAGCTTGGTGGGGACCTGTAGAGGTGGTACGGCCTCCCAGGTTCAGTTGATTAGAATGAATATATTGCCTAGATTCCTATTCCTGTTCCAATGCCTCCTAGTATTTCTAGGTAGCACGGTAGCACAATGGTTAGCAGAGTTGCTTCACAGCTCCAGGGGCCCAGGTTCGATTCCCGGCTTGTGGCACTGTCTTCATGTTCTCCCCGTGTGTGCGTGGGTTTCATCCGGTTTCCTCCCACAGTCCAAAGAAGTGCAGGTTAGGTGGATTTGCCATGTTAAATTGCCTTTAGTGTCCAAAAATGTTGGGTGGGGTCACTGGGTTATGGTGATGGGGTGGAGGTGTGGGCTTGGGTAGGGTGCTCTTTCCAGGGGCCGGTGCAGACCCGATGGGCCAAATGTCCTCTTTCTGCACAGTAGAGTCTATGATTCTGCCCAAATCATTTTTTCAAGAGGTAGGCCAGCTTATTACGGGACTTATCTGGGTGGGCAAGGCCAAGGATTCAAAGGGGGTTACGTCAGAGGGAGAGACAGCAGGTGTCTCGCGCTGCCTAATCTGTTATATTACTATTGGGCGGCTAACGCAGTGAAGGTATTGGTGTGGTGTGAGGATGCGGGGTCCTCTGGGAACGGATGGAATTGGGGTCAGTTAAGGAGGCGCCACTCCCGGTGTCACCGACAAAATAAAGTGGTGGTGGACACGCTAAAAATTTGGAGGCAGCTCTGCCAACATTTTGAATTGGGGGCAGCCTCAGGGCTGGCTCCCATCTGCGCCAATCACTTATTCGAGTCTGCAAGACTGGATGCCACATTTAGTGCGTGGAAGGAGAGAGGGTGAGGGATCTATTTTTTGGAGGGGCTGTTCACTAGCTTGGAGGAGTTAAAGGAGAAATAGGGCTTTCAGATGCGGACGGATTTAGGCACCTTCAGGTGTGGAGCTGGGTTAAGGAGTTTTTTACAGCCTTTCTGGTGGTTCAGCCGCCCACCTTATTATTGCGAATTTTATCCTGCACAGGATGGGTGGAGGGTAGCACGTTCAGGATGGACCAACATATAGCGGGGGAGGAGTTGAGTTAGGTTGAGGGGATGAAGGCGAAATGGATGAAAGAGCCACTACTAGAGGAAGGGGTGTGGAATGAAGCATTGATGAGGATGAATGTGACTGAGCCTCATTCAGCTAAAGGTAGTTTTTTGAGCTCACCTCAGTAAAGTGAGAATGAGCCGCTTTTGGGATGGGACGGAAGATAGGAGCGAGCGTTATTCAAGGGGGCCCGCACATCACATGCACATGTTCTGGTTATGCCCAAGGTTGGTGGAGTTTTGGGGTCCTTTTTTGACACTATGTTGGCAATCCTGAATGTGGAGGTGGAACCCTACCCAATGGTGGGAATTTTGGGTGTCTCCGATGTGCCGAAACTGCAATTGGAGAAGGGGTGGGTGTCCTGGCCTTTACTTCGTTGGTGGCACGGAGGCATATATTATTGGACTGGAGGATGGCGGTGCTGCCTAAGGCTTTGGCGTGGCTAGGTGTTTTGATGGAGTTTGTGTCCCTCGAGAACGTCAAATACACTTGAGAGGGTCGACTGATGGGTTTTATCGAAGATGGCGACTGTTTATAGTGTACTTCAAAGAATTGGTCACTGCTAGAGTTTAAGGGGGGGGAGGAGGGTTCACCTGTTTACAGGCGGGACAGCCCGGGTGGGACGGGGTGGGGGGTAGTGGAGGTGAGAATCTTTATAAAACGTGCTTGTTGATGAAATCTTGTTAAATAATGCTTGTTATGGTTCATGTCTTTCATATTCTTTGGTATGAAATGTTACAAATTTAATAAAAATCATTTTCAAAAAAAGGTTGGAATCAGACACGGGTCCAGGTGCTGGACGCAGTGTGCCACCATGGCTCCTTCACACAACATCAAAATTGAATTACATTTTTTATCGCCATGGCCACAATACTTCATCCTTCCTCATCAACCTCACTGTTGACATGGGTGATCAAACTTCCCTCTTTACTGCTCCACTTTGCTGTCCAGCTTGGTGGCACCTTCCTTGCTCAGTTTTACTCATTTTAATCTGATCATGACCAGGGAATTTCTACCAAAGACATCAGAAAGATGGTCCACCTGCCACGCTGAAAGATTGTCTCAGCCCATTCTCTGCTGAAATCTTCATCCTTATCTTCGTTGCTTATAGATCTAACTATTCCAAAACTCTCCAGATCAGCTTCCTGTCTTCCAGCCTCTGTAAATTTCAGCCTAGATTGCATCCCACATCAAGGTCCATCGAGTCTTCCTAGTGCTTCCTGTCTCCCTGTGTTTCAAATTTAAAATTCTCATCCTGTGTTTACATTTCTCCGTGAACTCATCGCAATGCAGCTACATAACACTCAGTGCTTTGGTCAATTCCAGCTGAACTGCAGTGAACAGAGAGCGATGTTTCCCTTGGACTTTGTGGGCTAGAGCTAACTATAGATGGATGGCTTTAGTCATCCACTCCAACCTCTCTGCACCTCTGACTCCAATTTCTTATCTATTCCTTCCTCCCTTCACTCTAGCATTAGTGGCTTCTCCCACCTAGTTCACTATTTTAAATATCTCTCCCTAAACCTCTCTGTTTCTCAATTTTCCTTTCCTCCTTTAAGAGCCTCTATATGCAAAAACCCTGAGCGGATTTTCTGATCCTGAGGCTAAGTGTTGACACCATTGTAAATGCCGGAGCGCTTTACGACGGCGTCAACAGGCTCCTAGGAGCAGCGATCCTGCACCGCACAGGGGGCCAGCATGGCACTGGAGCAACTCACGCAGCTCCAGCTGCCGATACCAGCATCAGATCGGGCGTCGCGGGTCTGCGCATGCGCACTATGGCCGGCCCGTGTTTGTGCATGCGTTCTATGGCCGGCGCGAATTCACGAATGCGCATGGGTTGCCTTCTCTGCGCCGGCCCCAATACAACATGGTGGAGAGCTACAGGGGCCCGGTGCGGAGGAACATGGGCCCCACCAGGACAAGCCCACCCGCTGATCGGTAGGCCCCGACTGTGAGCCAGGCCATGGTGGAGGCCCCCCCCCAGGGTCGGATCCCTTTCCCCCCCACCAGGCCGCCCCCTGCAGCATGAACGCCGAGGTCCCACCGGGTAGGACCACACGTGAACGGCGCCGGCGGGACTCGGCCTCTCTCTGCGGGCACTCGGCCCATCGTATCGCCGGGGGGGGGGCGCATAGAGCAGCCCCCGAGCGGCGCTGCGCTGACCGTGCCTGCATCATGTGAATCGCACCCCTCCACCAGCGATTCTCCGACCCAACCTGGGGCCGGAGAATCCCGCCCCCTATCTTTTGTTACCTCTCCCAGTAACATCTTTATTGGCTTGGCCATTACTTACCTCTTTCGATGTAAACCTACCAACCATACAACTAGGATTGGTAAAACAACAATGTGGAATAGAAGATGAGCTACAAAAAACGTTAACTAATAACTCTTAGTGGGATGCAATCTGGGCTGAAATTTACAGAGGCTGGAAGACACGAAGCTGATGTGCAGAGTTTTGGAATTGTTAGATCTATAAGCAACAAAGATAAGGATGAAGTTTTTTATCATTTGTTGCTGAAGACTAAAAAGCTTTAATAAAAATAAAAAGCTTTAATAAAAATAAAAAAGCTTTAATAAAAATTAAAAAGCTTTAATAAAAATATATATTTTTTTAAATTGCTGCTGAAGACTGAATACATGGGGCTAATATATCATATCCTGCTGAGGTGGTAGTGAGTGACAACACTTTACGATGCATATCCTTAAAGGTACATGCACATCATATCACAGCTTGAACGCCATTGTTTTCTTTGTGCTTCTGACATTTTTTTTGTCACTTTCTACATTAAAGGCCTCACATAATTTGTTGTGGTGGACTTAGCAATAGCAAATATACTGCAGTGAAACTGCTTCTGGCATGAATGTAAATTGGAATTGTACGTTTTCCTCAATTATGATACAAAAATGTCAAACGTACAGCAAATGAAAAATGTCCTATTAATTCAGGTGCCAATTTCCATTAAATAAGAATTGATGCCTCTGTTGTTGATACTGACATTTGCATATCTGATGCATTTTATTGCAGCTGTAACTTTTATAGCTCTTTCTGTTTACTTGTTCTTTTAAGCGGTGTTCATGCCGTTGGCACCAACAGCCACAAAACTAGACCAAACTGCAAGTCACTCCAAAAATATGCAAGAAGCCTATACTGTCCAGTTTGGCACTTTAAAATAAGTATTCAGACCCATTTGGAGGATCCCGCCCAATAACATTTATTTTTTTTACAATAAATTTAGAGTACCCAATTAATTTTTTCCAATTAAGGAGCAATTTAGCATGGCCAATCCACCTAGCCTGCAATCTTTGGGTTGTGGGGTGAAACCCACGCAAACACAGGGAGAATGTGCAAACTCCACACAGACAGTGACCCAGAGCGGGGATCGAACCTGAGACCTCGGCGCCGTGAGGCAGCAGTGCTAACCACTGTGCTGCTGCCCTACTTTTATTGTTTATAATCAAACATGGAGGAACAGAGTCACAGGATTGCTAAGTAGTTTTAACAAGAAAAGTTATTAGACATGGAAAAAATTGATAATAATACAATACGCCTATACTCCCCACTGAGTTTAACAAATACACACAGATTTTAAGATTAACATGGAATACAAATTACATTTGAATTTGCAGTGGTCTCATTGACACACACAGCCCCTTTGACACACATAAAATGCCTGTAGTCAAATGCACACTCCACTCTGAAACCCTAAGTGAATGTCTGTGGATGCCTCCTCAGAATCTCCCCAGATAATTGTCATTAGAGAGTAGACATGCTTTAAAATCTCCTCTCGTAATCATGCTTTCAGTTAGTGGTTTGCATTTCAAACTCCAGTCCACGTTTTCCAAAATGCTCTTGTGAACAGAGCTTCTGCTGCACTTTTACCAGCTAATTCACTCCAGGATTTTTCACCAACCCTTCAGTATTCCTTTGTCTCAACTGACTTCCACTGTTACACAAACTCTGATTTCCAGCCAATACTGTCTTCCCAGTTACTTTAAAATTTGCTTTGCAAAGTGTAGTAAGACATTCTAAACTTCAGGATTACTTTAGACACATTTAGAAACCTACCTTTCCACCAGCCTATTCCTTTTCAGCTTATTATTGGTTTCCCATGAACAGTGGGGTGTTCTATTTCCACATTTCTAGAACTAACTCTCCTTTAGTTCCTCTGGAGCATGCTTTCTTGCACATATACTCCATCATACATTTTTTCCTGCTTCGAACAGAGCTATGAGAGCTGACTCCTTGTTCTCTCCCTGTCTCCAACTGCTATACCTTTCAGTTTAATCCAAGAACAAAAATTAGCTTTCTCTCTCTGGGAAGTGGCTTCCTGTTTCTAAGCAACGCTTAATAGTTTATTCATTTTTCACAGCTTCACCCTCTCTAAACACAATAGATTCTCATCAGTGAATAAAACAGCTCGAGAACTATGGGCAGGATTCTCCATCAGCCGATGCCAGAATTGGGAAATGGGATTGGACGGAGAATTGGTTCCGATGCAGGCATTGATTTCATGCCAAATTGCAATTCTATGGAACCTCGACAGTGGCATCAATGTGTTCCAAAACAAAAGTACAGTAAAAGCCATTAGCATAGCATTAGCAGGCCTGATCTGGTATTCTCCAGGGCCTCCATGATACTCCACCTGCAATGGGCCAAATTCCCAATGGCGAGGTTCACTTGTGATTTTAAAAGCCGTGAAACAGGCTCCGTAGCTGCTGAGGGAGAGAGAGAGAGGGTGCAACATCGCCATTGTGTGCTGACAGTTGTGCCGCTCGATGGGGGACTTCTGCCAGCGCCGAGGAGAGTAGTGGGGGTTGGCCAGGAGGGTCGGGGTGGATGGGCACGGAACACCATTGCTGCAGCCTGCAAGGCAGCCATACAGCTGCGCACTCCACTGACTGCTCACTGAGAACTTAGGGCCATAGGCTGTATGGATGTCCCCCCAGGCAACCTCATGAGGTATCCTCTGGCAACAGCTGACCCATCAGTCGTATGGGCATGCTCCGGTGCAACCAGTGCCATCTTGTTGGCTGGGATGGTGTGTGTGGGGAGTGCAGTGTGTCTATGTGGATGCAGCTTGTCAGCCTCCGAGGTGTCAATCGCGAATCCGGCACCGCTTTTCACTGGAATCAATTGTGTTCCACGTGGCACTGGGGCTAGCCCCTCCACAGTAGCTGAATCGGTCGAGGTGCAGTGCCGGTTTTGCTGTCGTGGGTGTCCACGAATCCTGACCCGGTGTCTCCTATCTGAAGGCAGAGTGTTGATGCCGTCGTAAAAACTGGAGAGTTTAATGATGGAATCATCGGACTGCTATGTGTAGTGATCCTCTGCTCTATAGGAGACTTGCACAGCACTGGGGCGACCCACACCGCTCCAGCTGCGGATACCGGCATTAAATGGGCGCCGTGGGTCTGCGCATGGGTTCTGCGACCAGCGTGAATGCGCGCATGTGCGGTAGCCTCCTTCTCCGCGCCAGCCCAGACGCAACATGGTGCAGGGCTACATGGGCCGACGCAGAGCAAAAGAGGCCCCCACTATGAGAGGCCAGCCGGCCGATTGGTAGGCCCCGATCACGGGCCTGACCACGGTGGAGGCCCCCCTCCTCCCCCCCCACCCCACCCCCACCAGGCCATCCCAGACAGGATGGATGCTGAGGTCCCGCCGGGTAAGACCAGATGTGAATGGCACCGGCGGGACCCGGGCTCTTGCTGCCACTCAGCCCATCCTGGGCGGAGAATCACCAGCGTGGCCCCCAACCGGCGGCGCGTCGACTGTGCACGTGCCAATGGCACTGATTCTCCGGTCACTGGAGGACCGGCGTCAGGCCCTGCGATTCTCTGCCCTGGAGTGGGCTGAGAGAATCCCTCCCATGATCTCAGGAACGGAGAATCCCACCGCATGCCTATTGGGCTGATGCGTTGTTTTGTTTCAGAGGTCCTGAATATAAAATGACAAGTGAGTTCTCAATTAAACATTTAGCTCTTAATAAGGAAAGAGCACCTGCAAGCAAGACCTTTGAAATTTAATTTTTATATTAGTTTTATTGATCCGGCCAAAGTTTCAGCTGCATTGCCCAGAATTGAATATAGTCCATTGTATACTTTAATTTAACCAGATATGGCAATATGGGACAGTTATTGCTACAGTCAGATCTGGCACACTTACAGCAAGTCTTTGTTGGCAAATGTGTATTATTTTTAAAACAAATGTATCATCAAGAACAATTAGCCAACAGTGTAACAAAATGCAAGTTAATGGCATCATCCCTGCAAAATGTTTTTTTTAGTTCCCAAACTGGGGAAGTTTTTTTGTTGTTGTTAGAAATGATGTTTGAGCTGGCTGATTGACGCTTCCTTTTGTCCTGTCCTTTGAGCTTGCACACTTCAACCCTGTAAAATATCGTGCATATGTAACTCAAGTAATTTACTGACTGCCAGGAGCAATTTTGTCTTAATAATTCACATGCTGCTTTGCTTTGAAGTATTTCGGTTCTGGGTTCTGAGGCTTACACTGTAGAATCATCATGCTCAAAGAACAGCTCGCAGTCTCTGAAGGATGCAAAGAGAAAAAGTAATAATTTGGCACAAAGAAACCGAATTGTGCTTCATGTACTAGCAAAGACATGGAAATGAATCAGAAAATGTACGTTGTTTATTCTCGTGTAATTCATTTTGAAGTTTTCCAATACGAACATAATTATTTGGCAATTAGTTGTTGACTGGTAACTGCTGACCCCCCCCCCCCCCCCCCCCCCCCCCCTCCACCCCACCCCAACCCCACCCCAACAGCAAACAGGATGAGATAGAAAGATCTGCTAGCAAGTGGCAAGATTGTCATCTTATCAAAGAGTTCAGACCATATCATAAATAATATGAGGGAAACACGAAAGCACCCAATTCAAACTCGGGTCCTTAAAACTGAGGGTATCTTTGGGATCATCAGATTTTTGTAAGTTATGTATGTGTTTGCTTTATTAACAGGTTACTTCTGTTCCAGTGAAGGGAACAATAGAAATCTGGCAAAGTAGCACATGGATGGTCCCAACAATATGCTAAAATTTGAAAACGGTTCGCAGATATCTGCCAATACGTGAAAAAGAGGATCCTCACCCAAAGTGTGGAAATTACACCCGTAGCTATCTGCTGCTTGGGAGCATCAAAAGGACTGAGCATGGCCAGGCATCCCAGTTCAAACAAGATTCCAGGGGTAGACCATGAAGCACATGAGATAAGAAATCAGCCGCACAGGCTGCAGGTGAAGGGGAGGTTGTAGTGCTCACTTGTTCTGTGTCTATCCACCAGACTCCCGCACCCCCCCCCCCCCCCTCTCCCCAACCTCCCGCCCCTTCCCAGGACACCTCCAGAAGAGGGCAACCCTGATTCTCAGAGACAACAGGAAATTGACCACAGCACCAAGCCTGGCCTAGCCCAGCGTCGTCCTGACAAAAACACATGAATGCATGTCCTCCAGGACCTCTCACACGACGCCAAACCTAAACCCCACCCAGCCGGCACCCACCTAACCCCATCTAGGGCAGGGCACCAATCCCACTCGCACAGGGAAAGAAAGGATACAAACCCCAGGACCCGTCAGGAGGGGACCCAGATCCGAAGGAAGAAGAACATTCAAGACACAGACCACTGGGCATTATCTCATGAACCCCAAGATACCAACTCCCCCCCCCCCCCCTCCATTCCACCAGGCCTGACCAAAACCAGGACCAGCACCATACTCACCCAAATAGAGAGAAGATATAAGAGACCCCCCAGGGAGAGGGCTCCCAATTCAGTTCATGAAACCACTGCCATTTCAAAGGATACCCAGGTCACCCTCATTCCACCGCCGCCCCCCCCCCCCCCCCCCATCCTCAACCTCGGATATTGATTCCACCTCAGTCTGCTCAATAAACAAGAAACTCTATCAGTTCCAACAGTTCCAAAAAAAAACAGATCGAGAATGTAAGGAGAAAAGTCAAATTCGACCCAAATGAAGAGTCAGACAGAATCCAATCTTCCCCGGGATAACAAAAAGTCTCTCTGGGCCAACAAAGAATAAAAACAAAGAATATAGGAGCAATATGAGGCCATTCAGCATTCGAGCCTGATCCACCATTCATTACAAGCATGGCTGACCATCCAGCTCAAAAGCAAGAATTTGTGCATTCGAAAGGAAATAAAAGAGAGACGAAACCTGATTCAGATTATCTCTAACTGGAGGGGGATGGGGGGGGGGGGGGGGGGGGGGCTATTCTCAAATACAGCGAGGTTAAACTAACCCTAACAACCACAACCTTCCCCTCTCTCTGCTCCGGTCCCACTCATCTTTGCATTAAACAAGACGGGGGGGGGGGGGGGGGTGGTGACCAAAAAAACACCCCTCCCTCAACCAAAAGGATTATGTGGTTACTTTTAGGATTAAAACTATGCACAAATCCCAATTTCCATATTCAACTAAACATGAACATGCTCAATCAGAATAATGCACACTCCCCTGTAGGAAAAAAAGACATCATCAAGAAAACAAAACATGATAAACAGGGAGCAATGTCCAGGATAACGACTGAATTGCAGGGCAGTCGTCAAGCTAAAGACATCTTCCCAGATGCACAAAGAAAGTAAAGGTCAAGGATGAAGTAGGATAAAGTAGGATCACGAGCACACTTCAGAATCTTCCAAAGATACCAACTATCGAAGCATGAGGCACCATTACTTCCACCATGCCATCTTACCAACATCCAGGTGGTCCACAGCCTAGGCTCCAGCCTGGGGCGATGACTCGACTGGTACAGCCACCTACAAACCCTTACGGCGATCATCAGGAACAGGACTAGTAAACGGTAGGCCAGACCAACCCCTGCCTCAAAGACAGGATACGACAGGGTCTATTGAATCTGAAACGCCCAGCCTCCAAATCAGGATCACCAAATCAGGAACTCTTTCACCACCTCCCACCAGGGACCCGGCTCAGTGGTGTACCCCTTTCAGTTGTCCTCTCCCTCTCCTGAACCTATCAGGATAGATGAAAAGCTATGCAGCAGGAACTTGACAAAACGGAGATGGACCTCCACCAGGGAAAGTGCTCTGACAAATACAAGAACCTCCTCATGCGCATCCATAAGCTCCATAAAAGTATCCTGTAGTTCTTGGAAGTGAGCCTTGACGACCTGCACCTTAGAGTTGATACTTTTAGCCAGGATGACACCTTTGTTGGCAGCCATCATCCGATGCGCACAGCACCGCCAATGCTGGAGCCTGCTCACTAGTAACTGCGCCACTGAAAGCAGGGCCCCACCTCAGGCCACTCCAGCCGCCATGAACAAACAAGGATTTTGGCATTTCATCTCAGCTCTTTCTTGAAAGAACATCGACCAGACACTTCTCATGACACAAGCCATGCCCCTCAAATACAAAATGTGCAACAGAATGAAAAGATGGATTAAAAGATGAGCAAAGCTGGAGCTCACAAAAATGCAACCACTCCCATGCGCCCATCATGTGACCCCCCCCCCCCCCCCTCCCTCCCCTCACTTGTTCTGTGTTTGATTAGGCAAGCCTGTTTACAACTGATAGTCACACTGCTTGATTGATTAAGCCTAAGAGTCTCTGGAGTATAGCAAGGCGGCATGGTAGCACAGTGGTTAGCACTGTTGCTTCACAGCGCCAGGGTCCCAGGTTCAATTCCCGGCTTGGGTCACTGCCTGTGCGGAGCCTGGACGTTCTCCCCATATCTGCGTGGATTCCCTCCGGGTGCTCTGGTTTCCTCCCACAGTCCAAAGATGTGTGGGTTAAGTGGATTGGCCATGTTAAACTGCCCTTAGTGTCCAAGAAAGGTTAGGTGGGGTTACTGGGTTATGGGGATAGGGTAGAGGTATGGGCTTAATTAGGGTGCCCTTTCCAAGGTCTGGTGCAGACTCGAGGGGCCGAATGGCCTCCTTCTGCACTGTAAATTCAATTCTATTCTATCTCGATTTTGAAGATGCTTGAAGATGCTCTTCTTCATTCTTTCCAGGCAATAAGATATCATATAAGTAGCACTTGATAGGTGCGGACGTGATGCCAAATGGAAATCTTTTATATTTGAATAGCCTTTTGTGTGTCTTGATTGTCGAATATTGTTGTGAATCTAGAACCACGTTTATCTGGAGATAGGCTTGACCAAGGTCAGCTTCACTGAAATTCTGGTCCCCAGCCAACCCAGGAAATAAATCATCAAATCAGGACAGGGGTACTGCTCTGCACACAGTACCTGATTGATAGTGACGGTAAAATTGCCTCAAATGTGCATTGAACTATCTTTCTTCATCACGGGTACGATCGGTGTGGCCCAATCAATTTTGTCAATGGGCTCACGTCTTTTTATTTAGGGGATGGGACGTTTCGGTGTGGCCCATTCGGCGTGGCCCATTCGGCGTGGCCCATTCGGCGTGGCCCTTTCGGCGTGGCCCATTCGGCGTGGCCCTTTTGGCGTGGCCCATTCGGCATGGCCCTTTCGGCGTGGCCCATTCGGCATGGCCCTTTCGGCGTGGCCCATTCGGCATGGCCCATTCGGCATGGCCCTTTCGGCGTGGCCCATTCGGCATGGCCCTTTCGGCGTGGCCCATTCGGCGTGGCCCATTCGGCATGGCCCTTTCGGCGTGGCCCATTCGGCGTGGCCCTTTCGGCGTGGCCCATTCGGCATGGCCCTTTCGGCGTGGCCCATTCGCCGTGGCCCATTCGGCGTGGCCCATTCGGCGTGGCCCTTTCGCCGTGGCCCATTCGGCGTGGCCCATTCGCCGTGGCCCATTCGGCGTGGCCCATTCGCCGTGGCCCTTTCGGCGTGGCCCTTTCGGCGTGGCCCATTCGCCGTGGCCCATTCGGCGTGGCCCATTCGCCGTGGCCCATTCGGCGTGGCCCTTTCGGCGTGGTCCATTCGCCGTGGCCCATTCGGCGTGGCCCTTTCGGTGTGGCCCATTCGGCGTGGCCCATTCGGCGTGGCCCTTTCGGTGTGGCCCATTCGCCGTGGCCCATTCGGCATGGCCCTTTCGGCATGGCCCATTCGGCATGGCCCTTTCGGCATGGCCCATTCGGCATGGCCCATTCGGCGTGGCCCATTCGGCATGGCCCATTCGGCGTGGCCCATTCGGCATGGCCCATTCGGCGTGGCCCATTCGGCATGGCCCATTCGGCATGGCCCTTTCGGCATGGCCCTTTCGGCATGGCCCATTCGGCGTGGCCCATTCGGTGTGGCCCATTCGCCGTGGCCCATTCGGCATGGCCCTTTCGGCATGGCCCATTCGGCATGGCCCTTTCGGCATGGCCCTTTCGGCATGGCCCATTCGGCATGGCCCATTCGGCATGGCCCATTCGGCGTGGCCCATTCGGCATGGCCCATTCGGCGTGGCCCATTCGGCATGGCCCATTCGGCGTGGCCCATTCGCCGTGGCCCATTCGGCATGGCCCATTCGGCATGGCCCATTCGGCGTGGCCCATTCGGCGTGGCCCATTCGGCATGGCCCATTCGGCATGGCCCATTCGGCATGGCCCTTTCGGCATGGCCCTTTCGGCATGGCCCATTCGGCATGGCCCATTCGGCATGGCCCATTCGGCATGGCCCATTCGGCATGGCCCTTTCGGCATGGCCCTTTCGGCATGGCCCATTCGGCGTGGCCCATTCGGCGTGGCCCATTCGGCGTGGCCCATTCGGCGTGGCCCATTCGGCGTGGCCCATTCGGCGTGGCCCATTCGGCGTGGCCCATTCGGCATGGCCCATTCGGCGTGGCCCATTCGGCGTGGCCCATTCGGCGTCAGGGAAATAATTGGCTGATTCGGCGTGGCCGTTTAGGCGTCAGGACATTTCGGCGTCACTTTTTAAAATATTTTAAAAACCTAGTTAAAAAACCTTCATTAAAACGCCGAATTGGCCACGCCGAAACGTCCCATTCCCCTCTCAGGAGCAAAGGTGAAATGGTTCCAAGGTTTTGAATAAACTTTTTAAACCTTGGGGGTGGGGGGGTGCTGTTCCCCTGAACCAGGCCGCCTGTCCGCTTCACCTCGCCGGCTGCTGTCCCCCTGAACTGGGCCGCCTGTCCGCTTCACCTCGCCGGCTGCTGTCCCCCTGAACTGGGCCGCCTGTCCGCTTCACCTCGCCGGCTGCTGTCCCCCTGAACTGGGCCGCCTGTCCGCTTCACCTCGCCGGCTGCTGTCCCCCTGAACTGGGCCGCCTGTCCGCTTCACCTCGCCGGCTGCTGTCCCCCTGAACTGGGCCGCCTGTCCGCTTCACCTCGCCGGCTGCTGTCCCCCTGAACTGGGCCGCCTGTCCGCTTCACCTCGCCGGCTGCTGTCCCCCGGAACCGGGCCGCCTGTCCGCTTCACCTCGCCGGCTGCTGTCCCCCTGAACTGGGCCGCCTGTCCGCTTCACCTCGCCGGCTGCTGTCCCCCTGAACTGGGCCGCCTGTCCGCTTCACCTCGCCGGCTGCTGTCCCCCTGAACTGGGCCGCCTGTCCGCTTCACCTCGCCGGCTGCTGTCCCCCTGAACTGGGCCGCCTGTCCGCTTCACCTCGCCGGCTGCTGTCCCCCTGAACTGGGCCGCCTGTCCGCTTCACCTCGCCGGCTGCTGTCCCCCTGAACCGGGCCGCCTGTCCGCTTCACCTCGCCGGCTGCTGTCCCCCTGAACTGGGCCGCCTGTCCGCTTCACCTCGCCGGCTGCTGTCCCCCTGAACTGGGCCGCCTGTCCGCTTCACCTCGCCGGCTGCTGTCCCCCTGAACCGGGCCGCCTGTCCGCTTCACCTCGCCGGCTCCTTCCGGAGTCACCCACTGCTCATGTGCAAACCAGGGACAGCCTCTAAAGCGGGAGACCTAGAACTAAGAGCAAGAGCAAGACCGATATTAAATGTCTGCTCATTGCACTAACCTGTCTTTCTGAAGCCTGTCCCGCCGCCGTAAAATTCCTCCGCCGAAAAATTCCTCCGCCGAAAAATTCCTCCGCCGAAAGGGCTGCGCCGAATGGGCCACACCGAATGGGCTACGCCGAAACGTACCAAACCCTTTTATTTAATATTTTTATGAAGGACTTTTCATCTTATACAGAACAAAGGGAAGCATGAACATACATTGAAAACAAAAGAAGGAAAAGAAAAATACATATACATCAGTCGTCTTCTGTTAGATACATTGGTTATCTTTTGTTATTTACAAAGTGCTATCCATTGCGCCACCGTGCCGCTCTTCATTTAAAAAAAAATCTTTTTATTCTCCACATTTTCAACATTTTCATCAAATAAAAAACAAAAGAAAAACAAGCAAAAAACAAACATTATAGCAATCCCCCAGAAACAACACCCCCCCCTCAATATACAATCCAATACATCAATTTATGCATTGCAGGCAAAAGTTAACAAAACAATGAAACAATAACTCCAACCCCACCCCCCCTATACCCCCCCCCCAATGTTCAATGGCAACCAGTTCCCGAAAGTGCATAATAAACAGTCCCCATGAAATGTAGAACCTTCCTTCAGCCCCTCAGCTCAAATTTCACCTTCTCAAGAGTCAGAAATTCAAGTAGATCCCCCTCGCCAATCGAGGTACAGGGTGAAGCTGACCTCCACCCCAACAGGACCCGCCTCCGGGCAATCAGCGAGGCGAAGACTAAAACATCTGCCCCAGCACCAGCCTGAGCAGCAGGCTGGTCCGACACACTGAAAATGGCCGCTAAGGGACCCGGTTCCAAATCCACATGCAGCACCCACAAGATGTGATGAACCATCAATTGAACGCGAGACGAGTTGCTGTACAAAAGTAGGCTTTAATAAGTTAGATGTTAGCCCTGCGGTCGACGACAGTAAATGGCCGACCGCCGGGCGTGCTGGGTATTTATACTCAGCCTCTCGACCAATCGGGGAGCCGTCACATGACTGGTCTCAACCAATCGGTCAAGAGGCACATGACCGACCAGGGCCAATGGTAAGCCGGTGTTCTGCACCAATGGCAGGCAGCTATTTTAATCATACCACCACAAGATGACACTGATAACCTCTCTCCAATACCTCTCCAGCTTCGGGCAGGACCAAAATGTATGTAAATGGTTTGTGGGGCCCCTCCCACAGCGCTCACATGCATCCTCCACTCCCTCAAAGAGTTGGTACATCCCCGCCATTGTTAAGTGTATCATATACACAACCTCCAGCTGTATCAGCTCCAACCTCGCGCATGAGGTTGAGGCGTTTTACCCTCCGGAGTACCTCGCACCACAACCATCTTCCATAACCTCCCCCAACTCTTTCTCCCACTTGGCCTTAATCCCTTCCATGGACACCCTGTCCTCCTCCAGAATCTTCCCATAAATCGCCGACACCACCCCCTTCTCCAATACCCATGCCATCAATACCTCTTCAACAACAAAGCTCCTTCAGGAAGCGCCTTCCCAGCAAAGTCTCGGAGCTGGTTTAGCACAGTGGTTTCGGGGCTGGTTTAGCACAGTGGGCTAAACAGCTGGCTTGTAGTGCAGAACAAGACCAGCAGCGCGGGTTCAATTCCCCTACTGGCCTCCGCGAACAGGTGCCGGAATGTGGCGACTAGGGGGCTTTACACAGTAACTTCACTGAAGCCGACTTATTAAGCAATTATTATTATTATTATTATTAATAAACCCTCCCCCTTGCCCCAGTCTGTACTTCTACTACAGCTCTTCCAACCTCGCAAAACATCCCCCCAGGAACAGGTCTTTTAATACCCTGACCACCCCCTTCTCCTCACATCTCTGAAACCTCCCATCCAGCCTCCCCGGCTCAAACCTGTGATTCTCCCTGATGGGCATCTCCCCTGACCCAGCCCCCAGCTTAAAGTGCTGCCTCAACTGCCTCCAAATGTTCAGCGTTGTCACCACCACCGGACACCCTGAGTAGTTGCCTGGGGCCATCGGAAGAGGCGCTATTGCCAGCGCCCTCAACCCCCAACCCCTACACAGACCTTCCTCCATCCTAACCCACCGGAACTCCCCTGCCACGATCCAATTCCTCACCTTTTCCACGTTCGCCGCCCAATAATAGCGTAGTAAATTTGGGAGGCATAGTCCCCCCATCTGCCACCCTCTCTGCAGGACTACCTTCCTGACCCTAGCTACCTTCCCTCCCCAGATAAATGAAGTGATCAATTTGTCCACTTCCTTGAAAAATGCCTTCAGTAAAAAGACCAGCAGGCACTGAAGTAAAAACTAAAATTGCGGCAGCACATTCATTTTAATCACCTGCACCCAGCCCGCTAGTGACAGGGGGAGGTTGTCCCACCTTTCCAAGTCTGCTTTTACCCACCCTTCCAAACTAGTAAAATTGTACTTAGCCCTACCACCCCCCACAATCCTGCACCCCCAAATACCTGAAGTGGGTTGCTGCCCTGTGAAATGACAGCACCCCCACTCCCGCCCCCACTCCCAGCCGGGACATCACAAAATACTCACTCTTCTCCAAATTTAATTTATGTCCCGAAAACAATCCAAATCTTTGGAGAAGTCTATGTTTCCCACCGACGGACTCGGCTCTGAGACATATAAAAATAGATCATCCGTGTACAAGGATACCCTATGTTCCATCCCTTCGACTCCCACTACCCCTTCCACAGTCCCGAACTCCTTAAAACAATGGCTAAAGGCTCTATCGCTAATGCAAATAACAGGGGGGACATAGGCCACCCTTGCTTGGTACCCGGTGCAGAGCAATGTACACCAAGTTCATATTATTTGTGCGGACACTCGTCATCGGTTCCCTATATAGTAGCCGTACACAATTTGTAAATCTTGATCTCGGACCGCCATCAAGCCCCCACTCTACCTGATCAAATGCCTTTTCCACATCTAGCGCCACCACCACCTCCGTCTCCTTTCCCTCAGCCGGCATCACGATTACATTCACTAACTTCTTGATATTTGAGAATAGCTGCCTTCCTTTCACAAACCCTGTCTGGTCTTCCCCCATCACCTTCGGAAGGCACCCCTCCAACCTAGCCGGCAAACCCTCGCCAGTATCTTCGCGTCTATGATATGGGCCACACTCCATTGGGTCCTTGTCTTTCTTTAACAGCAGGCAGATCGAAGCTTGTCCCAAAGTTGGTGGTAGCACCCCTTCACTATCGCCCTCCTCAAACATCCCCACCATCAGCGGTGCCAATTTGTCTTTGAACTTCTTGTAATACACCACTGAGAACCCATCTGGTCCTGCTATGTTCCCTGATTGCACCCTCCCAATTACCTCCTTTACCTCATGTTCTCCCACTGGCCCCTCCAATCTGGCCCTGTCTTCCTACCCCAGCCTCGGATACTCCGACCCATCCAGGAGCTCCCTCATCACTTGTTCCTCTCCTGGTGTCTCCGATCTTTGCGGATTTTCATAAAACTCCTCAAACACCTTGGGTGGGATTCTCCGTTAGCCGATGTTGAAATTGGGGCGTGCAATCAGGCGGAGAATAGAATAGAAAATCGCGACAGGCGTGGGTTTGAAGCCAAATCGCGATGCTCCGTCACCTCGACAACAGCGACAATGCGACGCACGCCGCGCGTCCTTTAATCACCGTTTGCATATCATTAGTGGGCACACCCGCAATTCTCCGCCTCCGTTGGGCCGAGTTTCCGATGGCGCGGTCCACGTGTGCTCTCAAACATCGTAAACCTGGCGGGTGGCTGCTAAGGGAGAGAGAGAGGGCGTACGAACAGTGTCCAGCACCGCCATACTTCGCTGACAGTCGTGCCGCTGGTCGGGGGGGCTTCTGCCAGGGCCTGGGGGGAGTAGTGGGGGGTGGCCAGGGGGTGGGCTGTGGGGTCGGGGGTGGATGGGTACGCAACACCATTACCGCAGCCGGCAGGCCAGCCATGCAGCTGGGCATACTGCTGACAGCCCTATTAAACCTGGTGCTCTGGGTCGTATAGGTGACCCCACCGAGGCACCCTTTGGCCCTTTTGGTGCCCTTTTGGTGCCCTTTGGCCCCAGCCAACCCATCAGCTGTATGGGCGCTCCATCTTTTTGGCCTCGATCAGTGTATGTGTGGGGGTTGTATTGTTTATGCGCGGCAACAGCTTGTTAATCCTGCGAGTGTCCATCACGGACCCGGTGATTCCCGCACCGTTTTTCGTGGTGTTCCATGTGCCGCTGGTGCTAGCCCCTCACCAGTAGCGAATCGGTGCAGATGCACTGCATTTTCCTGTCCTAGAAGTCCAGGGATTCTCCATTGGCATCAACACTTAGTCGTAGAAACTGAGAATCTGGACCTCTTATTAATCTGCCCCGAAGTCACCAGCAATCTCCCGGTTCTATACTACACCTGGACTATCTCCCTCGCTGCTGCATCCCTCTGAAGTTGGCCCATCAGCATGTGCCCCGCCTTATCCCCGTATTCATAAATTGCTCCCCTCGCCCGCCTCAGTTGGTATAACGCCCTCCCAGCAGACAACTGGTCAAAAATAGCCTGCAGCTCCCTCCTTCTGTCCAAAAGGGCCGGATCTGCCTCCCCTGTTTACCTCCAACATCTCCTCTATCAACGCTCCTCCCTCTCTTTATCCACCTTGGCCTTAAATGATATCACCTCCCCCCTCACTACCACATTCAAGGCCTCCCATACCACCGCCTGTGATACTTTCCCTGAGCCTTTAAATCCTATGTTATTCTCAATCACTTTCCTGATCTTCTCACAGAAGCTTTGGTCCCCCTGCATCCATTCTCCACCCCGGCTTCTGAGCTACCCCACTCTCCAGGACCATGTCCACTCTCAATGCGGCATGTGATTCGAGATCACTATCAGTGAATACTATGACCCCCCTAATCCCAGCCTGCAACGCCTTCCCTACCACGAAAAAGTCTATCCTTGAATATACTTTGTAAACCAAGGAGAAGAACGAATACTCCCGTTCACTCGGATGCAAAAACCTCCTCGGGTCCACCCCTCCCATCTCCCATGTGAGCGCCTTCTTCCTCCCCCATGCCCAGTCCCGGAAAACAAAGAAATTGCCTTCAAAAAAACAAACATAATGTCAACGAACAAACCCCAGAAAACCGCCATTGCAAAATATCCCAACTCCTACCCTACCCAAACCGACAACTTCACACCCTTTAATCACATATATCAATGTGAAATAGAAAATAGAAATGGGCACAATCTTCCACCCCCTACCCTCAGTCCAAGACCAATCCTCAATCCCATTTCTCATTTCTGCCCCAGTCCTTCTGCCTTCACAAATGCCTCCGCCGCCTCCACCCGCCTCGAAGTAAAAATCTTTTGAGTTAAAGGTCACCCTCAACTTCGCTGGTTACACCATGCCAAATCGCATACCACCGTTGTAGAGTGCCACCTTCACTCGATCGATGGCCGCCAGCCTCCTTGCCAACTCCACGGTTAAGTCCTGGTATATGTGTATACCAGCTCCTGTCCACTGCACCTCCAGCTTCTGCTTCACCCAACTCAGGACCTTCTCCTTCACATGGTACCTGTGAAAACAAATTATTACTGCCCTTGGTGACTCATTCACAGTCGGCTTAGGCCTCAATGATCGATGAGCCCAGTCCAGTTTGTACTGGGAGGATCTACCCCCTCCCCCAAAAGCTGCGCCATCACCTTGGCAAAGTAATCAGTTGGCCTTGAGCCCAACACCCCTTGATCAGACCCACAATCCTTAAGTTCTGCTGCCTAGATCTATTTTACAGGTCATCCACCTTCGCTCTCAAACCTTTGTTGGCCTCCACCACCCTCTTCAGCTCTTCACCCTTCAAGGTGAGCTGATCGCAGTGTTACAACAAGGCCTCCTTCACCTCCTTCAGCTTCTTACCTTGCTCCCACACCTCTGCCTATGACTTCGACACTGCCACCTTCACCGGGGCAATCGCCTCCTCCACCAGTACCTTCATTGCTGCCATCATTTCCTTCCTCATCACTTCCATGTGCTTAGCAAACTGTTTTTTGAATTCCACAGCCATCACCTTGGTCATCTTCTCTACTGTGAAGGGCGCGACCCCATTAAAGACATTGGCATGTTTCTTTAAAATCTTCAGTAGACCTCCTTCAGATTCCAACATGAGTTTTGCCTCGGCCCAGTTTAGCTTGATTCTCTCCAGCCAGGTTCGCACATTTGGGATGGATAGTTATTTTTAATGACATGCAGGGACAAGCCTGCAGTCTGTTTGTTTAGCTGCACTTTTACATTGATAAGGCCTCTCACCGAAAATACTCTCCCAATATATGTTTCTAGTATTATTTCTGTGGGTTTTAAGGTGATATGTCATAGTTTCTCTTGTAAATAGTTTCTGATACCAATGAAATGGCTGCACAGGTGCCTACCTCCATTTTCACCAATTGTCTGTCAAGTAAAGGAGTGACCCATTGACAGGTGTGATGTCCACAATGGCCAGTACGTTCAATGACAGTTCATCATCTGACTCTGGTCCTTTTTCCTGCCTTTTTTGTAGCATGTGAATCCTTTTTCCTCTATTTGGTTTTCCATTTTATCATACAGTGCAGAAGGAGGCCATTCGGCCCATCGAGTCTGCACCGACCCACTTATGCCCTCACTTCCACCCTATCCAGGTAACCCAATAACCCCTCCTAAACATTTTGGTCACCAATGGCAATTTATCATGGCCAATCCACTGTGCTACCCACTTGTGCTACCGTACGGTTACAGCTAACAGCTTGTGAGAAAACACCTTTCCAATAAAGCTCTTGTTCCTTTAAAAATACTACAAGGAAAACTGATGACGAGATCAAAACCTACTGGCAGACTCCCAGAGAAGAAGAAATTGCCCTTTGTGACCAAAAATGTTAGGTGGGGTTATTGAGTTATGGCGATAGGGTGGAAGTGAGGGCTTAATTGGGTCGATGCAGACTCGATGGGCCAAATGGCCTGCTTCTAAACTGTATGTTCTATGTTCATATTTGCATGCATGACCATAGTTGGTGCACTATCTAAAGCGTGTTGAAACTATGTTCTATGTTAGGATAGATTGCCCGTTTGCCCGTGCAAATAGCAATGATGTTATCAATGTGTCACATGATTGGACTCTTAAAGTCACCTTGTTCCAGCTAGGAACAAAGATGAATGCACAACAGCTCATCTAGTAAGGTTGGACAGGGAGTGGCATTGTTGTGTAGGAGGAGGGATTCCTGATTGTGGAGGCAGTGCCCATACATGATCCCCACCCCGGGGGTTGTACTCACCTGTGCATCTCCAGCGGGTCCTGTTTGGCAGGTGCATGTCGTGGGAAACCTGTCATCATTCACATTGGTATTGCTTTCACGCCAATGTGAATGGAATATTTACCATGGGGGAAACTATCAGGCATTCCTTTAAATGATATTTAAATTAAAGTCAGGATTCTTGTTACAGGACAAGGGCAGCAGATACCTGGGAACACCAAAACCTGGTAGTTTCCCTCCAAGTCACTCACATCCTGACTTGAAAAATTTCACCATTCGTTCAGTGTCGCTGGGTCAAAGTCCTGGAACTCCCTCCCTAACTGCACTGTGAATGTACCTGCACCACATAGACTGCAGCGGTTTAAAAATCATGTCCAGAGTCGAGCGGTGAGTAGTTAAACTAGCTGCTTCGCGGATTTGAGTCCATTCGGCGGGAATTCAGCTGTTGGAGTGGGCGGAGCTACAGAGTCGAGCGGTGAGTATTTAAACTAGCTGCTTCGCGGATTCAAGTCTTTTCGGCGGGAATTCAGCTGTTGGAGTTGGCGGAGCGGTGAGTATTCAAACTAGATGCTTCGCGGATTCGAGTCTTTTCGGCGGGAATTCAGCTGTTGGAGTCGGCGGAGCGGTGAGTATATAAGCTAGCTGCTTAAACAGCGGCCACAGGGTCTTTGGGGATAAATTTGAAGAGTGACATCACAGCAAAGCAGTGACCTGATTGGCTGGTAAGGAAAGTGCTCCAATTAGCAGTAGCTGGGAGAAATTTAACTCTTCGTGTGTTGGTAAGTATTGTGATTGGTCAGTAAAATCTTTATTCCTTTCACTTATTCATTATTTGATATTATATTTGTAATCAGTTAAGGTAAAGTGTAAAAATGGCAGGAGATCGCAGACCCCTGTTATGCTCCTTGTGCTCAATGTGGGAGTTCAGGGATGCGGCCGATGCCCCTGACTCCTTCATGTGCGGGAATTGTGTCCAGCTGCAGCTCCTGTTAGACCGCTTGACGGCTCTGGAGCTGCGGATGGACTCACTTTGGAAAATCCGCGATGCAGAGGAGGTCGTGGATAGCACGTTCAGTGAGTTGGTCACACCACAGATTAGGATTGGTGAGGGAGACAGGGAATGGGTGACCAAAAGGCAGAGAAAGAGCAGGAAGGCAGTGCAGGTGTCCCCTGCGGTCATCTCCCTCCAAAACAAGTATATCATTTTGGATACTGTGGGGGAAGATGACTCACCAGGGGAAGGCAGTAATAGCCAGGCTCATGGCACCGTGGCTGGCTCTGCTGCACAGAAGGGTGGGAAAAAGACTGGCAGGGCTACAGTCATAGGGGATTCAATCATAAGGGGAGTAGACAGGCGTTTCTGTGGTAGAAAACGAGACTCCCGAATGGTATGTTGCCTCCCGGGTGCACGGGTCAGGGATGTCTCAGATCGGCTGCAGGACATACTGAAGGGGGAGGGTGAACAGCCAGTTGTCGTGGTGCATCTAGGCACCAACGATATAGGTAAAAACGGGATGAGGTCCTACAATCAGAATTTAGGGAGATAGGAGATAAGTTAAAAAGTAGGACCTCCAAGGTAGTAATCTCAGAATTGCTACCAGTGCCACGAGACAGTCAGAGTAGAAATTCAAAAAATTTCTAAAATTATGAGAGGTATGGACAGGATGGGTAGCATCAAGCTTTTTCCAGGGTGTCAATTACAAGGGGTCACGATTTCAAGGTGAGAGGGGGAAAGTTTAAGGGAGATGTGCGAGGAAAGTTTTTTACGCAGAGGGTGGTGGGTGCCTGGAATGCTTTGCCAGCGGAGGTTGTAGAGGCGGGCACGATAGCATCATTTAAGATGCATCTAGACAGATATATGAACGGGCGGGGAATAGAGGGAAGTAGATCCTTGGAAAATAGGTGACAAGTTTAGATAAAGGATCTGGATCGGTGCAGGCTGGGAGGGCAGAAGGCCCTGTTCCTGTGCTGTAATTTTCTTGTTCTGACCAATACTTAATCTTCGAGCAACATCACCAAGAAACAGATAATATGTCCAGCATATCATCGCTGTTTGTGGGGGCTTTCAGTTCACAAATCGTCTGCAGCATTTTCCATATTACAGCAGCAATTGTACTTCAAAAGTACTTGATTGATTGTAAAGCATTTTGGGATGTCCATAGCTTCATGAAACATTCTATACAATATAAAGCTTTCTGACCTTTTTTTGCTTCTCTTTTGAATCGCTCTTAGTGATAAGAAAAGTTCCCCAGGAGAATTCGTTCAGTGCCTTTGTTACCCCCAGTGATACCTCCAAGTGGAGTTCACCTCAACATTTATGGGGAATCTAGGAGGGAGCACAGGGTTGTACACCTGGAAACTGTGAAGTACTGGATTAATTTAATGGCAGAACCAGTTTTCAAATGTCTCCATTTCAGGGCCTTAGTCAGGCAGATTGAAGGGTTGGCTGACAGAATCATAGAATTTACAGTGCAGAAGGAGGCCATTCGGCCCATCGAGTCTGCACCGGCTCTTGGAAAGAGCACCCTACCCAAGCCCACAGCTCCACCCTATCCCATAACCCAGTAACCCTACCCAACACTAAGGGCAATTTTGGTCACTGAGGGCAATTTAGCATGGCCAATCCACCCAACCTGCACATCTTTGGACTGTGGGAGGAAACCGGAGCACCCGGAGGAAACCCACGCAGACATGGGGAGAACGTGCAGACTCCGCACAGACAGTGGCCCAAGCTGGGAATCGAACCTGGGACCCTGGAGCTGTGAAGCAATTGTGCTTACCACTATGCTACCATGCTGCCCAGGCAGGAAGGTGTTCAGCATCAGGCAGTAACAGAGAAGAAGGGGCTGGGAAATATTCCTTCTCCACCTGGCCCACAAGGAGCACTGGAAATGGATCCAATTTCTATTGCCCCCTTCAGTTGTGCGGTGTCCTCAACCCTGGGCATCACAGCCTACAGGTATTATAAGTAAAACATTGGTAAAATTTGAGATAAGCTTTCAGATCAAAACATTTTAAGAATTGACCCAAGAAGGCAGCTCACCATCACCTTCTCAAGGACAATTACGGATGTGCAGTAACTGCTGACCTAGCCAGTGACACCCACATCCCACCAATTATTTTTTTTTTAAATCCCCCCTGGAGAAAAAGTAAAAAAAAAGGAAGTTGGTGTTTGGGACAGGTTGTGTCAGGCTTCAATTTTTGTGTTTTAAACCCACAACTTCCACCCGACCATCTGATGGGGTTACTCCCATGGTTTCATTATGTTCTAGAGAATTCTAATGTATAATGTAAAATTTCTAATCCAAGTTGTTAAATTGCAATGTTCATCTTTTCAGGTCTTGCTGAAACTCCAGCTATGCAAATATACTATAGTCAAGGAACCAAGACAGGTAAGAGTTGAGTTCCAAGGGAGTAAGGCAAGGCTCAAAGGCCTCTACTTTCATGAGGCGTTTTACAGATAAGATTGATGATTGGCGGATGTCGAGTGACACATGGAATTGTGATATTGTTCCCATCACAGAGATGTGGTTGAGGGAGAGGCAGGACTGGAAAGTCAACATGCTAGGGTATAGGATCTTCAGGCAAGACAGGCGACAGTGTAAAAGAGGCAGTGGTATCGCACTATTAATGAAGGAGTTTGTTACTGCAGTAAGGGGTGATGATACCTTGGAAAGGTCTTCAAATGAGGCTTTGTGGGTAGAGTTTAGGAATAAAAAGGGGTCAGTCATCTTTTTGGAAGTATATTATTGGCCCTCAAACCGTTAGCAGGCAATTGAGGAGCAGATATACATGATATCTTTATTATTTATGAATAATAATATTTAAAAATAATAATAATAATAACAGTGTATATTAGGGGATTTCAACTTCCCCAATTTTAATTGGGATAGTCATAGTATAAAGGGTTTAGAGGGGGCTGATTTCTTGAAATTTATTCAGGAGAGCTTTTTATGTCAATATGCAATAATAATCGTTATTAGTGTCACAAGTAGGCTTACAATAATACTTCAATGAAGTTACTGTGAAAATCCCCTAGTTGCCACATGCCGCCACCTGTTCGGGTCCACAGAGGGAAAATTCAGAATGTCCAATTCACCTAACAAGCACAGCTTTCAGGACTTGTGGGAGGAAACCGGAGCACCCGGTGGAAACCCACGCAGACACGGGGAGAACTTGCAGACTCTGCACAGACAGTGACCCAAGCGGGAATCGAACCTAGGACGCTGGTGCTGTGAAACAAAAGTGAAGGTCCAACAATGGTCTGTGCAGTGCTGGATCTAATTCTGGGGAATGCACTTTGGAAGGTATAACAAGACAAGGGAGTACTCAGTGAATGCTTTAGGAAGTTCAGAGGAACAGAGGGGTCTTGGGGTGCTTGTCCACAGATCCCTGAAGGTGGCAGGACAGGTTAATAGGGTAGTAAAGAAGGCATACAGGACACTTGCCTTTATCAATTGTAGATTATAAGAGCAGGTAAGTTATGTTGGAGCTGTACAAAACTTTGGTTAGGCCACAGCTGCAGTTCTGGTCACGTTCTAGAGGAAAGATATGATTGTACTGCGGAAGATGCAGAGGAGAGTCACCAGGATGTTGCCTGGGATGGAGCATTTGAGCTATGAAGAGAGGCTGGATAAGCTTGGGTTGTTTTCTTTAGGGTAATGCAGACGGAAGGGGGGACCTGATTGAAGTGTATAAGATTGAGGCATATTGACAGGATGGACAGGAAGCTTGGATTGTATTTGTTTATTGTCACTTGTTCCGAGGTACAGTGAAAAGTATTTTTCTGTGAGCAGCTCAAACAGATAATTAAAACATAGAACATACAGTGTAGAAGGAGGCCATTCGGCCCATCGAGTCTGCACCGACCCACTTAAGCCCTCTCTTCCACCCTTTCCCCGTAACCCAATAACCCCTCCTAACCTTTTTGGACACTAAGGGCAATTAGGCATGACCAATCCTCCTAACCTGCACATCTTTGGACTGTGGGAGGAAACCGGAGCACCCAGAGGAAACCCATGCAGACACGGGGAGATCATTAGTACATGAAAATAAAATAAAATAAAAATAAAATACATAATAGGGCAACACAAGGTCCACAATGTAAATACATAGACACCGGCATCGGGTGAAGCATACAGGAGTGTAGTATTAATCCGGTCAGTCCATAAGAGGGTCATTTAGGAGTCTGGTAACAATGGGGAAGAAGCTGATTTTTGAGTCTGTTCGTGCGTGTTCTCAGACTTCTGTATCTCCTGCCTGATGGAAGAAGTTGGAAGTGTAAGTAAGCCGGGTGGGAGGGATCTTTGATTATGCTGCTCGCTTGCCCCAGGCAGCGGGAGGTGTAGATAGAGTCAATGGATGGGAGGCAGATTCATGTGATGGACTGAGCTGTGTTCACGACTCTGTGAAGTTTCTTGTGGTCTTGGGCTGAGCCATTGCCATTCCAGGCTGTGATGCAGCCAGATAGGATGCTTTCTATAGTGCATCTGTAAAGGTTGGTAAGAGTCAGTGTGGACATGCCAAACCTCCTTAGTTTCCTGAGGAAGTATAGGTGCTGTTGTGCTTTATTAGTTGCGGTCTTGACGTGGGTGGACCAGGACAGATTTTTGGTGATGTGCACCCCTAGGAATTTGAAACTGCAAACCATCCCCACCCCATTGATGCAGACATGGGTGTGTACAGTACTTTGCTTTCTGAAGTCAATGACCAGCTCTTTAGTTTTGCTCTCATTGAGGAATAGATTGTTATCGCTGCACCACTCCACTAGGTTCTCTATCTCCCTTCTGTATTCTGACTCGTCGTTATTCGAGATCTGACCCACTATATTCGTGTCATCAGCAAACCTGTAGATGAAGTTGGAACCAAATTTTGACACACAGTTATCCCCCTAAGTTGAAGGGACAATAACAAAGGGGCATAATTTTAAGGTGAGGTGCAGGAGGTTTTGAAGGTCTTGAGGAAAACATTTTTCATCCAGACTGTAGTGGGAGTCTGGAATGCACTGCCTCAGAGAGTAGTAGAGGCAGGAAAGCTCGCAACCTTTAAAAAGTGATGCGCGATCAATAACCACAGAAACGAAGGAGTAGTCCGAATCGAAGGCTTTAATCTACAAGAAGTGTCCCCAGCAGCTTGAGTACAGAAAGAACGATGGCTGCTAGGAAACACTGGTTCTTATACTCCTCCTCGTGGGCGGAGCTACCTTCGTCTTGACCAATGAGAAAGCAACACTTTGGCCAATGGGCAGCGAGCCTTCTCCACCAATAGCAGCTCACACTCTCAGGTACTGTAGTACCTCTAGTCATACTACCACAAAAAGTATGTGGATGAGCACTTGAAACGTTATAACATTCAAGGCTATGGGCCAACTGCTGGAAAGTGGGATTAGTGTAGATTTAATGCAGTTTTTTCAGTTAAGACTCGATGGACCAAAATGCTTCTTCCGTACTGTATGACTCTATGCCTCATTAGAAAGTACAAGAATTGAACCTTCCACTCAAGGTATGTGATCTATTATTAAAACATAATCAGATTGCTCAATTGTCCTTACACTCACGGTATAATTATTAAAATTGCCTCTGATGTTAAGTGATACAGCTTATAATAGGCATCAGATGGAAGGTAGAGGACTCAGGCCATTACTTACAAAGCTTCTCAACTATTCAACAGAAAATTCTGAGCACACCAGGTTCAACATTCCTGAAAGTCACTGATGGCCACAATTAATAGGAGTCTAACCTCTCTTCTGAGCTCCTGTTTCTTCCACTTTTGTTGCTTGCCCACCTACAGCAACAATGGATGGATACAATCACTTTATTTCTTGCCACTGCTCTCCAACAGTGAAGGAAGTAGACTTCACAGTCAATCCTTCTTTCCCCCCTACCCTCCAGATTGGAAAACATCATGTTGAGTCCGCAGGAACATGGGGAGTAATCTGGTCTGGATCGTATGAAGTACTTAAACACAGCCAACCTGAACAAAAGTCTATTGTTTTACCACCAACCATTGAGCTCAAATTTCTTTATCGTAATGTTTTTATGCGACATATTCAATATCGCTATCTCTTCTCAATGCGTTATTATATTATATTCAACAGTAGAATCTTGTGAGAACCTTTTCCTCATTACAAATTTTAAAACTGAGAGTTTCCTATTCAATAATCCAGCAATCTTAGTGGTTTCATTATCTGTGAAAGCCTGTTGAACTCTCAGCAATTGGGACATATCTAAGTGGATAAGGTCAAATTAGCCTAATAACAGCTAAATTCATTGAAAAGGATCATATTTCAGTGATGGTTAAATCTAGATTTTAATTTTATGCTGTGTCAAAGTAATCCATCAAATTCTTGTCAGTTTGATGTGCAGCAGTCTTTTATTTCCTATCTTCCAGCAGAGTGAATTAAAACATAAACACCTAGTATTAAGTACATTTGTTAAGCGGATTATAATTTGTCTCTTACAGAACTGCTTCTGGATTCAGGATTGAATTAAACGCTCATGTTACATAAATTGCATTTTGCCATCTATATTTTTCTAATATAAATTTTAAAACTTGCTGATCAGGTCTCACTAGTGCATTTCTTTTCAGTTGATCCATGTAATATAACCTTCACAATTCCCCCATGACATTAAATTCACTTAGATTTACTGAATGTAGAAAGTGAGTATAGGATGTAAAACTACAAATGCATCCGATAATGCAGCAGAGGCACACTATACTCATAAACAGAAGCCTGTAATGCACACAATTACATTTTTCTGTGAGTATTCTTGATACAAAATAAGGTATCAGTTTTAAATTGATATTATCAAGAGATTATATAAAGCTTACAGGATTCTTTGTCTTGATAGGCAATATAAAAAACTAATTACAAAATAAATGTTTTAGTGTTCATTAATTAAACGCAACTGGAAACCATAGGAAATGTTTGCAAAATTTCTAAATTTGAAAGCAATCCATGTTATAAACATATTTCAAATTCTTCAAAAGTATTTCAAATTGCTCTTCGGGACAATTCTGTTTCACAAATGAATGCATCACCAGTATTAAGCCATCCCAAATGTATTTTTAAAAAAGGCAAAACATCACAATACCACAATTCCTACCTCCACCTGATGTACCACTGCACTTGTAAGCACCAGATAATGCCTCAGGAGCCTTTTCACTAAAATACCTAACCGAGGCGAGTGCCTTTGGGATTGTGGAGGGTGTTGGAGACAGCTGTGATGGAAACTGGGTGTTGTCCAAGGTGTCTTGGGCTGGCTTTGGGGCCGCTCTTCACTATCCGTTGCCATCTTGTCGCTGGAATCTGCTTGGGGTTGGGTGGGGACACCAGAAGGGCCCGCCTCGGCGCCAGGTGATCCTGCAAGACACAAGACATATGATGTATGCTTGGATCGGTGCGGTTTGGGGTGGCTTGCGGGTGGTGGGGTGGTGAGGCGGTGGTGTGGGGGAGGTGCGGTGGGCATGGTGTGGGGGAGGTGAGGTGATGTGGGGGTGGTGTGAGGCTAATGGTGTGGGAATCGTGCCATGCATGCCATAGGACACCACAGCTCAGCAGGGGCTCACTTGGTTGCCCTATGCCAACCTCTGCCTCTGTGACTGCTCTCTCTCTCCGGGCCCACCGACCAGGTCCAGTGCCTGCCGCTCCGCGACAGTGAGGGGCTGACAGTCCGGATAACCTCCTCCAGTCTTCTCTCTCTCTCTCTGTGGATATTTTCCACCTTCTCCTGGGGCAGGGATAGAAACGCAATGTTAGGCAGTAGGACACGGGCAACACAGGAGGTGGGCAGCTGTTGGCCTTTGTGGGCAGGGCATCCAGCCATGGTGGGTTGTATGGGTGTTGATATGTGGTGCAGGGAGGGGTGTGTGCACCCTGCCAGCAGGTGTGGTTCGTATGCCCTCCGGTTGGGGGGGGGGGGGGGGGGTTATGGTGCTGCCCACTTACCCTGGCTGCCCTGAGGAGGTTGTGCAGCTTCTTTCGGCACTGCTGTCCAGTCCACAGCAGGGTCCACGGCGCTCACGACCTCTGCCACATGTGTCCGGCCCTAGTGTACGGCAGTAAATGTCAGCCTCCTTCCCACCCCTGGAAACAGGGTGGCCCGCCTCTCCATGGTGTCCAACAGGGTCTCAGGGTCTGTGTGCACGAACTGGGGTGCTACTCTTCATGCTGCCATCTTGTTGGCTGGGATGAGTGTGTGTGTGGGGAGTGGAGTGCTAACATGCGGCTGCAGCTTGTCAGCCTCTTGAGTGGCAATCCCAACAACGTCGAATCGGGCACCTTTATGCAAGGAATCGCTCGAATTCCACGTGGCGCCGGTGCTAGCCCATTAACGGTTCATGAATTGGTCTGGGACCAGCGCCAATTTAGTTGTCGTAAAAGTCCATCGAATCAGTCCCTGATTCACTTTTCTGAATCTGAGAATCTCGCCCAGTATGCTTGGGTGCGATCTCCCCAAAACGGAACAAAGTCCCCCAGCGAGCACATTTAGCTGCCTGTCTCCCAGCAACCGCAGTGCCAAGAAACCCATGGCTACTCAACGCGACTCGCTTTGAATAAGGGGTCTGAACGGGGAACGTGCGGCCGAGGCCACATATAGCCCCGTTTTGTACAATGGGGAGCTCCGCTTGCCAATGAAAGGTCCTTGCTGATGTGTTGGGCTGGCTGGGTCAATGTGGACTGCACTTGATGCAATGTAGCAAGAGACAGACTTCCAACACTTGATAAGATGCAACACAATTTTATTTAACGTCTTAACTACTATACATGTTCAACTGTGGGTTGACACTATACTGACTTGACTGGCGACCTAGTACTAGCCTGACCAGACTTACTAGCTACCACATGGTGTTTGCACTGGCTAGCTCACAAGCTCTGACTGTCTCAGTGGCTGGGTCCAGAGAGAACGGGAAACCTAGTGCCCTCTGGCTTTATAGTGGCCGTGTTCTGTCTGGTGATTGGCTGCTGTGTTCTGTGTGCTTACTGGTCATCCTGTGTGTCAATCACTGCCTGTTTGCACTCCATTATATACATTCCTGTACCAGCCTCCCCGGACAGGCGCCGGAATGTGGCGACTAGGGGCTTTTCACAGTAACTTCATTGAAGCCTACTCGTGACAATAAGCGATTTTCATTTCATTTTTTTCACATAGATGTATATTATGACACTTGCTGCTTAAAGGTTCCACATGCATTGATAACCCTTTACTACTCCAGCCAAAGTGCCTAACGTTTGTATGGGAGGCTATTTTAATCATAGGGAACATACAGTTAAGCATCATTCTGTTTTCACCTGGTACGACATGCACACACTTCAAACAGGAATAGCTGATTATAATCAGGAGTAGGGTCCCAGCTGATTTTACCCTCACATAGCCAGGGACACAGGGGTCAGTTGCCCCACCTCTCGCAGTGTTCTAAAATGAGATAACTTGTCACAGACCACCTGAGTTTGTATCTCAGCCGTTCACTGAATAAACCTGCTGAGCCATCTGGCGACCAGGATGGCTGTGTATTTCGAACTAGTTCGTGAAAGCTTCAGCTGACTGCTGTGGATCTGTCAGCTATTTCATCATTAAAACATGTTGTTACTTTTTAAACCAAATGGATAGAGTGTTGCTGAAAATAAAAGTCACAACTTTTCCATACAAAAGATACTTGATTCAGTTTGTGAGTGAGCACTGCACCACAGAGGAGGGACAGATTGGATTCAAAGTTTGATTGTTTAGTTGTCATAGTAGCACTTCTATTGTGCATCTAAAGGTAAACAGAAGTACTCCAGGTGTCCAAACCAACAACCCTCCAGTAATCAAGAGTAGGTTCACCATTTCTCAGAGTTATCCTGCGACGGCTACACGTCAACTGAAAGTAATTGTTGAATTATGAGATGAAGGTGGGACGAACGTGTAATGGGAACCAATAGCAGGTGAACTAATTACAATTGCAATTTTTCTATGCAAAACAGGATGGCCTTTTTTAGATGCCTGTCAGTTGTGTTCACCTATATGTCTGACACAATAGTATAAGCTCAAACAAAATCCAATCTCGGTCAGCATTCTCCGGTTATTGTGAGTCATTCTTCCCACCGGCAAGTCCCCTGGAGTCAGACTTGAACCCAGAGCTTCTGCCTCAGACACTGGGATGCTCCCACTATGTCACAAGACCTCCATAGGCAGACTAATGAATGGGTTAATATGGCACAGCATTTGGTCAGCATTGTAGCTATTTCATGACAAACCTGGCGCCACATCTCTTGGGGGCGTTTAATGAGGTGTCGGAGAAGGGGGAGCTGGCAGAGACGATGACACCGGCAACGATCATGTTAATACCAAAAAAGGGGGAGGACCCAGTTGAATGTGGCCGATATCTTTGTTAAATCCAGACATTAAAGTGCTGCCTAATTTATTGGCAGGAAGGATGGAAGGTTGTGTCCCGGGGTTGGTAGCAGAGGACCAAACAGGCTTCGTAAAGGACAGGCAGCTTTCTAGTAATATAAGCAGGCTATAAATGTGATTATGACCCCGTCGGGAGCCCAGATACTGGTGTCCATGGATGTGGAGAAGGCATTCGACCGGGTGGAGTGGCGGTACCTGTTTGAGATCCTGGGAAGGTTTGGGTTTGGGCTGAGGTTTTTGGCATGGGTGCGCTTGTTATTTGTGGCACTGAGGGCGAGCTTGCGAACTCATGACATGGGCTCACGGAACTTCGAATTGCATAGGGGAACAGGGTAGGAGTGCCCGCTGTTGCCACTGCTGTTTGTGCTGGCTATAGAGTCTCTGTGCCAGCAGAGTGGCAAGAGATAATGAGGGGACAGAGGGAGCATCGGGTGTCGCTCTCTGCTGACGACCTACTGTTGTATGTTTCGGACCTGCTGGAGAGGATCATGGGCCTGTTGGGAGGTTTGGGACGTTCTTGGGGTATAAGTTGATTGTAGGGAAAAGCAAAGTGTTCCCGGTGAATGAGTTGGGACGGGGAGCCAATTTAGGAGGGTTGCCATTTAAGGTGGTTAGAGAGGGGATGTCGGTGTTAATGCCCTTGGGTGAGAATTACGGGTTTGAGCCAGGGTGTGGCGGGGAGAGGGGGGGAGGTGTGGATACAATGTATAGGAGGTGGAGAGAAATGGGGCTGGTTAAGGTGAGGGATTTGTATATGGAAGAATGGTTTCCGGTGTGGATGAATTGAGGGAGAGGGTAGAGCTCCCGAGAGGAAGTGAGTTTAGGTACCTGCAGGTAAGGGACTTCGTGCGGAAGGTTTGGAAAGAGTTCCCCAGGTTGCCGAGGTACACCCTGCTGGAGCGACTGCTGCTTCCGGATGTGGAAGGGGAGGGCAGGGTCGAAGATATATACAGGTGGCTGGGAGAACAGTGAGGTGAGCAGGTGGTGAAGATTAAGGAGAGGTGGGACGGGGGAGCTGGGCGGGGAGATAAACGGGGGTGGGGGGGTATGGAGTGAGGCACGACGAAGGATAAATGTGACCTCCTTGTGTGCAAGGATACAGTTCAAGGTTGTACACAAGGTACATATGACTCGGAAAAGAATAAGTGGGTTCTTCCAGGGGGTGGCAGATGAGAGGTGTGGTCGGGGACCAGCGAATCATGTCCTCGGGCTGCGCAAAGTTGGATAGACTCTGGGCGGGAGTGTTCACGGCGTGAACATGGATAATGGGGTAGGAGGTGGAGCCGGATCCTTTGGTGGCGATATTCAGGATTTCGGAGGAGCCGGAGCTGATGGAGGGGAGAAAGGCCGATGTTGTGGCTTTCACCTCTCTGACTACCCAGCGACGAATCTTATTGGAATGGCGGTCAGCAACGCCACAAGGGGTAGTGACCTGGCTGGATGACCTGTATGACTTCCTTCGGCTGGAAAAGATCAAATACGAGTTATGAGGTTTAGTGGAGGGTTTTGAGGCAAGGTGGGGGATATTCGTGACCGTATTTATGGAGTTGTTCATTGCAGAGGGGGGGGATAAAAAAGGTGAAAAATCATACAACTGTACAGTCATTTGTTGGGAAGCCTGTTTCCCGAATTGTTTATATGTTGTAACTTTTTATATACGTTTGGAATAAAATACATTTTTTTAAAAATGTTGTAGCTGGGCAGCATGGTGGCCTAGTGGTTAGCACAACCGCCTCACGGTGCTGAGGTCCCAGGTTCGATCCCGGCTCTGGGTCACTGTCCGTGTGGAGTTTGCACGTTCTCCCCGTGTCTGCGTGGGTTTCACCCCCGCAACCCAAAAACGTGCAAGCTAGGTGGATTGGCCACACTAAATTGCCCCTTAATTGGAAAAATGATTGGGTACACTAAATGTATTTTTAAAAATGTTGTAGCTATTGTATTTTCAACATTGCTTTTCTGAAAATTCTAATTTATGACATCAACTTCAGGTTTCATTAAAGTTGGCACATGTGGCTAGTACTGTGGCTTCACTGCGCCAGGGTCCCAGGTTCGATTCCTGGCTTGGGTCACTGTCTGTGCGGAGTATGCACGTTCTCCCCGTGTGTGCGTGGGTTTCCTCCGGGTGCTCCGGTTTCTTCCGACAGTCCAAAGACGTGCAGGTTAGGTGGATTGGCCATGTTAAAATTGCCCTTAGATGGGGTTATTGGGTTGCGGGGGGTGGGGTGTAAGTGAGGGCTTAAGTGGGTGGGTGCAGACTCGGTGGGCCGAATGGCCTCCTTCAGCACTGTATGTTCTAAAGTTGATTACAGTAAAATGATAAAGTCCTTGCCAGCATTCCCCAACAACTCACTGCTCGCGGCTGCTGCACGCACGTCCCCCACACCGCCCCCAGCACAGTACTTAACTGCTGTAATAAATACATATTAAATTATTTTGTTCTGCTTGAAATCATATCTGGAACAATTATACTAGAGAATCCCTTTATGGCATGCAATAAGATTTCAATATTCTCTCAGTTATGCCAGATGGAGATTAGAAGCAAAACATTTTTGCACACAACTGAACATGTATTATTCACTACAGGAGCTCCAACATAAGTGGCTGACATTGACTCAGCTCCAGCAGTTGCTCCCGTTTCTCACAACACCCTGCTGTGCTCGGTGTTTGTTTTGTTTACCTAACCCCCTTTCTTGTTATTCTTTTTCCTAACTCATTTCGGAGTTTTCGCACTTCCAGTGACACCACTTTTGACGCATTCTTAGCTTGTTTGCCGGGCTGTACATAAAGTCGCTGTAACACTGATGGTTGCATTCTGTAATCTCCTGCTAATGTACTGAAGGTTCTCTGCCCCTAGGCTGGTATTCGTTACGCATTCTATCTTCATACATCCCCATAGTCCTTTCGCCCCTTCATTAGCAAGTACTGAAAAAGTACTAGATATCTTGTGGGACAAAGAAAAACAGACTATTAAAGTTTTTTTAAAAAACACAATACCACTCGAGCAAATCGTAGGATTATGTAACACAGGAGACCATTCAGCACATCATGCTTGTGCTGGCTCTTTGAAAAATTGCAAGAGCTTTTACGTTACTCCTCCCCCCCACCCCCGCCCAGATCTTTCCTTATATCCATGCAAATCTTTCCTTTTCAATTATATCACCAAATTCCCTTTTGAAAGTTACTATTGAATCTGTGTCCTTTCAGGCAATGCATTCCAACTCATGACGACTTGCAGTATTTAAAGCTGTTCTTCTGTCAATTGTTTGAAATCTCTGTCGGCTGATTTCCTCTCCCAGTGGAATTAGGGATGGCACGGTGGAACAGTGGTTAGCACTGCTGCCTCACAGCGCCAGGGAATCCGGGTTCAATTCTGGCCTCGAGTGACTGTCTGTGTGCAGTTTGCACTTTCTCCCCATGTCTGTGTGGGTTTCCTCCGGGTGCTCCAGTTTCATAGAACATAGAACATAGAACAGTACAGCACAGAACAGGCCCTTCGGCCCTCGATGTTGTGCCGAGCAAATGATCACCCTACTCAAACCCACGTATCCACCCTATACCCGCAACCCAACAACCCCCCCCCCCCCCCCCCCCCCCAAACCTACCTTACTTTTTAGGACACTATGGGCAATTTAGCATGGCCAATCCACCTAACCCGCACATCTTTGGACTGTGGGAGGAAACCGGAGCACCCGGAGGAAACCCACGCACACACGGGGAGGACGTGCAGACTCCACACAGACAGTGACCCAGCCGGGAATCGAACCTGGGACCCTGGAGCTGTGAAGCATTTATGCTAACCACTATGCTACCGTGCTGCCGTTTCCTTCCAAAGATGTGCAGGCTAATTGATTTGGCCATGCTAAATTGTCCCTCAGTGTCCAAAAGGTTAGGTGGGGTTACCAGGTTACGGGAATAGGGTCGGGGCTTGAGCCTAGGTAGGGTGCTCTTTCCAAGGGTCGGTGTAGACTCGATGGGCCGAATGGCCTGCTTATACACTGTAGAGATTTTATGATTGTATGAGATTCTATGAAACAGCTATTGAATTATTAATACTTTCATAATTTTGAATATTAAATATTCCCTTAACCTTCTCTGCTCTCAATCTCAGCTTCTCCAGCCTCTCCACTGGTGCTGTTCTGGTAAATCTCTTTTTCACCCTGATGTCCTTTCCTAAACCATAATGTCAAAAAATGAATCAGAATAGGATCACGACTGGACAATGATGTGCCTTTGGGTGCCCTTGAAGAACTATGTCCCTTCAATTAGGAGGTTCCTCCAAGTAGGTCTCTTCTGAGCAAGGGTCTCCCAGTGTTGATGTCTATATTCTTGAGGTGAAGCTTCAGGGTGTCTTTGAAGTACTTCCTTTGTCCTCCTCTTGTCCGGGAGCGTTACTTGAGCTGGGTGAAGAAGATTTGCTTTGGCAGTCAGGACTCTGACATCCTAAGCATATGTCTGGCCTAGCGGAGTTGGTTTCAGATGATCATGGCCTCAGTGTTCTTGGCTCCTTCAATTACACTAATGTTAGTACGCCTGTCCTCCCAGCTGATACAGAGATTCTATCACAGACAGTGTTGATGGTACCGCTCCAGGGCCTTGAGATGGCATCTGTTCGTAGTCCAAGTTTCTGAGCTGTATATAAGAGTTGGGAGGACGAGGATCTTGGTGTCAGCACAGATGTCGCGGTTGTCAAAGACTCTCACCTTTAGGTGTCGAAACGAGGCATTTGCGGATTGGATATGATGTTGAATCTCCACATTAATGTCAGTCATAGAGGAGAGGCAACTCCCCAGGTCTGGGAAATATTCCACATGTGGGAGGGTTTCTCCATTGATGTTGATGGAAGGAGAGACTGGATCTTGACCTGGGGCGCGTTGGCAAAGGACTTGAATCTTTTTGAGGTTGAGGCTGAGACCAATTCTTTGGTATGCTTCTGCGAAGGTGTCAAGCATGGCTTGGAGATTCTCTTCTGAGAGAGTGGAGATGGCAATGTCATCCACATACTGAAGTTCCACGAGCGATGTCAATGCCATTTTCCTCTTGGATTTCAATTGGTTGAGGTTGAAAAGTTTTCCATCCATCCTGTAGACGATGTCTATTCCATTATCATACTGACTATATTTCAAGGCAAGTTTGTTGGTTATAAAATGCAAAAATTGTTTATAAAATGCCACTGACTTTCTATTTTGCTCCACCTGCTCCATTCCCTCACTAACAGTATAAAATCCATCACAGTTCTCCCTCTCTTTAACTCTGAAGAAGAGTCAGATGGACCCAAAACGTTAACTCTGTTTCTCTCTCCACAGGTGCTTCCTGGGCTTTGAGTTTATCCAGCATTTTTCAGTTTTTATTGCAGATTTCCAGTATTTTGCGTTTTTGGTGCTTCGAGAGTACATTTCATTGTAATTTGTATGCATGACCATTTTCACACTACTGGGAAACTTTGAAAGGATTAGCCTATTTAATGACCACGTTTGATGAGGCATTGCTTCTCACTATTTCCAGTATCCCAGGCCATTCTCACAGTGTGACCAGACTGGAGGCAAACTAGGCAATTCTCAATCCCCTGCCCTCTCTTCACTGGCACCAAGTAAACAACTTGTGGGAGAAAACTAATGGAAACTCTCCTTCCAGTTTCTCCTCCTCCACGAAGGAATGGCTTTGAGGGGGAGAGCTGATTTGTGGTGAAGGTTGAGAAGGCGGGACTTCATGAATAACCTCAGCTGGTACGGGAATTGAGCCCACGCTGCTGGCCTTGCTCTGCATGACGAACCAGCAATTTAGCCAAGTGAGCTAAACTGGCCCCAGTTACATTACTTTACCTTTTACACCATAGGAAATGGCGGGATGGTGAGTGGGAAAGCCCAACGAGAGACTGAAACGTAAGTGAGAGAACAGCTACATGACATAATTGGTGAATAACAAACCCAATAATGAGAAGAAACAGAAGCATAAATAGTTTCAACCACTATATTCTAGCCAGATATAATTAATTCCTTTTTTAAAAAAGCTGATTTGGACATCTGACGTTGCACTCAGGTGCATATATTTCTTTCTATCAATTAACATAATGGTCCATTTGGATTCCCTTGCATTTGTGTTCTATAATTCTATGTTTATTACAAGCATTATGCAAATGAAATCAAACAAAATAAAGGAAAAATTATATCAGTAAGAAATAAAAACACTTCATAAATATGGATCTTACATAGTTAGCTGGTGTAACACTTTACCATCTGGGAATTCACAGTATATGTTATTCCAGGGACTGGGTATGTTTGTTCATTTTTCTTGTACTGAGTTACCTGACAGATTTGCTCTTAGCACTTCTGTTTAAATGATGACCTGCAGAGCAAAAGTCTCATGTTTAATCATAGAAAACATGTCCAATAAGGTGGATGTGATTCCCACATGGGACTTTCTGGTGACAACTGCCTTGGATAAAGCAGATGATATGATAGACTTGAGTGTTTTCTGGTTCTTTCTAGGAAAAAAATAAATCCTTAATCTTATACTGGAGCTTGTTCTGAGACACAAACATCTCTACTGGCTAACGGCTATTCTACTGGCTAAACGGCTGATCATGCAAAAGTAGCTTTCTTCATCCTTTGATGGGATGTTGGTGTTACTGGTAAATCCAGCACTTGTTGTCCATCCCTAATTGCCCTTGAAATGAGAGGCTTACTCAGCCATTTCAGAAAGCAGTTAAGAAGGTTTGAATCGGCAGGCACATCTGGAGTCTAGGCCAGGCAAAGTGATGATGGCAGATTTCCTTCCCTATAGAGCACTGGTGCACCAGATGGATTTTTATGGTATTCGCTAGCAGTTATTGCTACTAGCCTTCAATTCTAGTTGTAAAACAAAATTAATTTAAATTTCATTTGAACCCATGTGATGGATCTCTGTGTCGATCTGGAACCCTGGATATCCATCACCCCTTCTCAGTTCCCAAATAGCAGAGATCAAGTGTATGCTTATTGGCAAAGCTCAGTTGAACTTTATTTGTCAGCTTGTGGTGCCCACTGGTAACTTTATTTTCAGTACAACATTAAGAGAATTCCGACTAGCCCTTTAGCAAGTTCGTCAGATTGATTGTCTTTAGCGAATACAGTGGTTGAGTTTAAAATACAAATCGTGGTAATTCTTCAAATCATAATACACAGTATAAAAGACTAAGTAATTTAAACAAAAGAATGATGGCAATTTAGCAAAAAAAAACACAATTTAGCAAAAACAAGCCAAGAAAATAGATTTTAGAAAGAGATAGATTGATTCCGGCATGGATTTTTCCATCCCTACAAGTGATTCTTAAGAAGGTTATTATCTTAAAGTGTCACCTTTTTACAGGTGTGATTGGCTTTAACTAATTTATAATTCAGTCAATTCGGCCAAAGTGTCTGTCCATCAATTTAAGAGAGATATGTATTTAAATATATCGGTGTGAATTTCCCGTACCATCGCTTGCCAATTTCTCAAATTATCAACACCTACATCTCAACATAGACTGGCTGTTACTTTAGAAACGGAACTGCCCGCACTGGACAGCCATCCAGTTTTTACCAAACAACAGGGTCTTTTAGCTCGTTGAGTCACTAACCTTGCAGGCCTCAAGCAACTTGTGAAATGTGATAATACAGACTCTTATCTGATTAATTCCCAGCTATAGTTGCACTGAATTAATGCTTAATATGATTTCATTTAATTATTCTTAATGAGTTCTCAATTAAACCTTTTACCTATATCATCTATAGCTAATTAGAAAAGCTAATTTCTATCACCATGTCCCAAACTTTAACCTGAGCCTCTACATTACTAATGTTGTTACATGACTACTACATTACCATCTTATCGTGGCTCGAACATTTGTCAATAGCAGGTGTCCATTCCCAATCTTGTCGCAGATAAATGTGATCTTCATCTTACCAAGGAAAGGAATTATTTTAATCATTGAAAAAGACCTTTTTCTGATCTAGGTTCATAGTATATAACAAAAATCAACCTACCAGGGCATTTGATGCTGCTATTTTCTTTCTTCCCCATTTTTAGTCACTTTACCAGTCAACAATTGACAGATCTGGCAAAAGAATAGCTCCTGGATGTCTATGATAGTTATCTTTTATTGTCTTGCCGGTTGAGCAGCTCCAATACGTGCTCTGCAAATTTAAGTCCCAATCCAGCTCTCAGAGCCCTTTCCCCTTTGTGCCTTTAGACTTCAGCTCAATTTGTCTCTTTAAACTTCCGGAGCCTGCAGGAATGAGGAATGGTACCGCTTCATCAGTCCACGTCAAAAATGAGGACGGGCCTTTTTTTGTTCCAATCAGGAATCGCCCCTTGAAAGCCTTCCAGTCAAAACATCTTTTGAGAGTTGAAATTAGAGATTCAAAACTTTGGTACAGGAAAAGAATGAAAAGTGAAAGGGTGAGGACACAGAGAGGAGAAGGATTCATGGGTGTTGCAACTTTTAAATGCTGATTGGGTGCTTTTTGCAAGTTAAGAATTTTTTGTTGCAAGTGCTTAGAGGTGTCGGTTTGGAACTCAATTTATTTTTGAGTGACACCCTCCCACAACCCATCCATGGGTTGGAACTCTGGGTTTGAAAATTACTGGGCTAGGGTACAAACCATTATAGAGATGTTTACCTCTTACGTTCAAATTAAACATCTGTGCTCAAAAGTTCCAAACTGCCTCAGTGCTCTTTCAGGAGGATGTGAGGGATGGGTGGGTAGGGCAGGCTGCAGGAGGGTGCTGGGCAGGAGGGCAGGGGGCAATGGGCGGGAGATGGACAGACGGTGGAGGTGGGCATGAGCCGGGGCCCTGAGATCAGCCGTCACACATTACCCGGTACCCCGACTCTCCCCCTCCCTCTCAATCCCCCCGCCCCCCACACCCCATCCCTCCTCCACCATCCCAAGGGTTTGGTGGGACCATGTGATGGAATGGCCAGCTCACATGCAGCCATAACTCAGGTGGTCGGTTAAAAGTGCTACCGTGGGCAGGCGTCAGACGTTGTCAAACGACGTGAAGCACCAGAGCTCATCGCAGAGTGAATCATTATCATCCTCCAACCCTTGGACCAGACCCCGCTGTTGCTGCCAACCCAGAGCCCGCAACCTATAGTGAGGCAAATAGGAATCACGAAGGATGTCCTGGGTGGAGGGGTGGGGGGGGGGGGGGTGCGTGGTTTGAGCGGGAGCAGTGTGTGAGTGGGATGGGATGTTTGTGCCATCGGCCAGGTGCCTAGTCAGTGATCCTGGAGCATTAGAGCGTTGCGTGCGCACTGGCTCTTGTGCACACATTGTAAGGCCTCTGTGCCTGCCCGTGCCCCATGCCCTTCCCTCCTCCACAACCTCTTCTTCGGACGAGGCCGAGTGTTCATACTCTCCTCCAGAAGGTCACCCCTCTGCTGTGTGATGTTGTGGAGGACGCAGCAGGCCACATGATGTGGGAGACCCTTCTAGCGCTATACTGGAGGGCCCCCCATAGCGGTCCATGCGCCTGATCCGCATCTTCAGGATGCCGATGCACCGCTCAATCACACCTCTGGTCGCTAAATGGCTGTCGTTATAGTGGGTCTCCACGTCAGTCTGTGGCCTCCGAATAGGCATCAACAGTCACAACCACATCGGATCACCCTTGCCACACAGGGGTCAACCCGTCACCCAGGGATGTGCCTCGAAGGTGTCATGGTACCAGTGGCTGGCCCTGCCCATGCCAGAGATACGCCCTGTGGCATCCGTCTGGCACCCTCCTGTCGGGGCTACTGGGAGCATTGATCTTGGGTGGACAGTGTGATACCTTGTCAGCAGGTGGCGCTTGGTGCGGTGAAGGGGGGTGGAGTCTGGGGGTGGTGGAGTTGGGGGATCCATACAGCCATTGTCACTCTGCGCAACCAAGAGCCACGGTGGGCGGTCAGCGGGGTGTTCAGCTGGGTGGTTTCCTGGGAGGTTGCGGCAATGGTGGTCCGTCCCTGGACACCCCAGGCCATCTATGGCCGCCCCCACTACTTCCCCCGCCCCCCCCCCCCCCAATCCCGCCTCCAGCCCTGGCAGTCACCCCCCCTTCTAGCCAGCCCTGCCACCAGCAGCCACGACCATGCCTCTGGGAACATATCCGAGCTCTCTCTCCCTCGGCAGCCAAGGCACCTGTTTACGTATTTTTAAAACCACAAGTGGACCCCGCCATCAGTAATTCGTCCGAGCAGTGGTGGAGCATCGCGGTGGCCCCAGAAAATACCAGGATGGGCCCAATATGCCAATGGCGTTTACTGTACGTGCGGAGTAGAATGCATTGACGCTGCTGTCGAGGCACCGGAGCATGGCATTCTGTCAGGCACCTGGTGCCGACCACGATTTTCGGCTCACACACGATTCTTCGCCCACCCGTATTTCATGATTCCAGCATCACTGGATGGAGAATCCCGCTCTATGTGTTGCCACTTGTGCAGAATCACGGGAAATGTGCAATCCCACTAGCAGCGCGCCCAGGAGAAATTCATGTCATTCAAATGAGCCAGCACACATACCGCATGCAGCCTGCGCGATTCCCAGTCTTGCTGCTGTCTGATTCATTGGGATTGGGGTTTGCTTGGCGAGCTGGAGCAGCTTTTAAGCACTCCACTCAGTACAGACTGTCATTCTAGCCTAGAAGATGGCTGCTAAAAGACCTGCTCCAAGGTTCCGGGAGTCAGAGGTCGGCCGAATGCTGGACACCATTGAAGAGAGGAAGGGCATCTCCATCTTCAGGGTGGTGTGGAGACTGAAGCCTGAACTAGGCCTGAGATGAGGTGGCAGAGGCTGTCAGCGCTACCAGCCGCACCATGAGGACTGGCACACAATGTCGGAAGAAGGTGAACAACCACTTTGGCCAGGAGCCTTGCACACACATGCCAGCAGCTACAAACCCCCCATAAGCCCCACTTGCCAGCATCTCTCTATGTCCTTTCAGTGCCCCAAGGATAAAGTGGCCCATAATTGACAGGAGCAGAGTCTGGGAGGGGCATCGCAGGTATTCAGGTCCACAGTCCCTCTGCTGAAATGGCTCTGAACTCGCGGGGGAGGCCAAGGAGAGGGCAGTGGTTGCGATGGAGGTGGGCATGCACCAATCAAGTGAGAGTCCAGTGCAACGCAGATGTCCCAATAACAATTGAGTCACTGCTCTCCCACAGGCCACTTCTTCCCAAGATCTCTCCCCATGTCTTTTCTCTTGCAGGATCACCATCAGATGAGGCTGGGCCGTCCGCAGTCACAGCCCCGCATCCAGACCTTCCGAACACTCCGAAGCACCACTCCGGGGAAGACACAGACGTTTCGGCACTGCTATCACTTCGGTGATGTTAATGATCAGGTTCCTGGGTCACCCTCTGGCAAGCACCACACACATACTGCAGCACATCAGACACTCCCGAGGGAGTGGACGGTTGGAGTGCCGACGATCCCAGGGAACAGCTGTCGCCCAGATAGATGTTGTACTTCTGGAAAAGATGATCCCATCACTAGTGCAGATGCAGACCCAGAATTTAAGGCGGGGGTGTCAGCAACGTTTCAGTGCCTGCGAATCCATCCTCACTGACTGGCTCCTGTTCCTCTGTGTCAGGCTCCACTGCTGCAGGGCCCTCCCCGAGCAGCTCCTGTTTGTACAGCCTTAGTGCATCCTCCAGAGCTGCGACGGCCAGGATGAAGGCTACCACTCTTGGTTTGACTCGGAAGTCCATTGTCTGCATGGGGTGAAAGGCAGACATGCTGGTATGGTGCGTACCCCTGTGCTCAACCAGGTCCAACGGGTTACACGGTGGCTGCGGCCTGCACTGCAGCCCCCAGCGGCAGGACAGGCAGGTCGCCCCCCCCCCCCCCCCGGGAACATGTCCTACCTCCTCTCTCTCCCTCAGTAGCCAATGTGCCTGCTTCCAGATTCCCGAGTGAAACTCACTGTCGACAAATCCTCCTGTCGGAGGCGGAGCATCGCGGGAGCCCCGGAAAATACCTGGTCAGGTCCGTTAATGATATGCCAATGGTGTTTACTGTACTGCAGAGTAGAATGCATTGACGCCGCTGTCAAGGCACTGGAGCATGGCATTCTATGGGATGCCCCGCGCTGGCCACGATTTTCAGCTCATTCGCGATTCTCCGCCCAGTCGCGATTCGCAATTCTGGCATCGCGGAATGGAGAATCCCGCCCGAGGTATTTGTGGGCAACAGTTACTTATGAAGTCGTACTACACCAACATCTACAGTAGATATAGAGAAGGGTAAATAAACGTTGTTAAGAAAAATTCATTTAAAGTAAATACAATAAAGAAGTTCCATCAATTTAGTGGCCTTCGGAGTACAAGCATGCTAAGCAAACCTTGTTTCTGTTTTTTCGAAGGGCAAAGGTCACCTCAAAACCAAAAGTTATTCTTACTCATTGGCACTCCAATTCCCTCATGAAAATTTGTACGGCTTTTCCTAATGACCCTTGTAAATTATATTCCAGGAGAAGTCTTCTTTTACAGTTCTCACAATTTCCCTCGACCCTCTCCATGCCAATCAAATTTCAGAAGGGAAGATAACATGGCAGCTCAGAAACCTCTCTTTCCCGACAAATTCTGACAAGCGACAACTGGTGGGACTCTGCATTAAAGTCAGAGTTGTTCAATTTCCTGCATATTTTTTAGTCTAGGAGCTGTCCGCGAGGTAAGCAGGGCATTGTGCTCATTTAGAAGTTGTTCCACGCCTGGGGCAATGACCTAGGGTGATGTGCTGTGCATATTCATCAACACAGTACTGGGGCAAAAAGATGACACTTGAAGTGTTTCCCTGGGATGAGTAGCCTCCATATTGATTATGTTCTTCTTTTAAATGAATTTGAGATAAGGGAAGAATGAGAGAAAAACAATAAGTAAACCTATAATGTTCACTTAATTCAAAGCAAAAACAAAACCATAGGATGTCATATTGTGCAAAAGGAAATAATGAAGATGCTCATTTGAGTCTTGACATGAAGGAGGGTTTGGGGGACTGGGGTGTGAAATTCTCCGAGCCTATGGTGGCCAGATTGGAAGTGGGAGAGTGGGAGTAGGGGCTGGGAAAATAAGGAGAGCGTGGTCAGAAAGGCTGCCGGAGCCATTGCTGATGCTAAGGAGGTTTCCCATGGGGGTTCTGGCCGTGACTCAGATTGGTTGCCCGTACTACAGAGGCTGCAGCCAATTAAGCTGATTACAGACCCAATTAGTTCCCATTTTGCAAGCATGCCGGCATTTTTCCTCCTAATGGAGCTTCTCCCAATCATGAACCGAGGTTACCATCTCCATGAGACAGCCATGAGTGGCCGGCTGAGGGAACCATCAGAGCCGTGACCCACAGACGAGCCTTCTGACAGGAAAAGCCACACCCATGGCTGAAATAATGCACCTGGATGGGCTTCCCTTTCGTTTTGGTGGCCGAACAGCTTCATCCCTGATCAGATTAATTCCCAATATACCCCTATAAGGAACCCTCCATATTGAGACATCCACACAGTCTCCAACCTGTTACAAATGTGGCCACATCTCCCAGAGGTCTGCCAAGGCTAGAGAGTCATCCTCCCTCATCTTTGATCAATGCGCTAATCAGATTGAAGGCAACCAATGAACAGACCACCTCCCCGAAGATTATGCCACTGGGTGGGTTGCAGGTAACTGTGGGATTGGGACTTCCATTTGGTCCCAATGTCACAATCCCAAAGTCCACAGCAAAATCTAGCCCTCAGTATTGTATCCATTTGAGTTCATGCCTCAATAATCCAACTGTCAGGTAAAATATATTTCATATTTTTCTACAATTGTTGCAGATTTTGACCTAAAATACACGCTTTCTATTGGCAAACATTGAACTTAATTTTCCCAGCCTGTGGAGATGGGTTTGGGAAGAGGGGCCATGAAAATAAAGCGAAGCTGTGTCCACGATGCATTCCCAGGAGCAGGGTGTGAACAAGCTTGGCTGTCAAGTCCAAAGACATGAACTGTCAAATGGGCAATTAAGGCCACACTTAGGGATCATTTGGTGGTGGTGTCGGTATTTTCTCTCCATCACCCCTGCTGAATGTGGAGCCACCAGTTAATTAGAGGTGGCCTCCCAGCAGCAAGCTGGGTGGCTATTGGAGGGAAAGGCCCCAACTCCCAATGACAGGGCCATGGAGATTCAAGCAGCAACCATGTCCAGCACTATTCCAGCAGAGGAGCTTCCACTCCACCTCAACGCCAGACCTGTTTCGGGAATTTCTATTCAATGACTCTCCTGCAGGTAACTGAGAGTATCTCCATGTTCAGCTGCCCTCACACTTGTGTTCCTGCCTATCCCTCCCAGCCGTGATGCAACCTGATATTGCTGCGGACTCTCTGATTTGATCTTGAACATCGGAAACCTCAGTGGGAAGGTGAAGCTTAGGAGCCTGCCTCCCGGAAAGTTGCACTGAAGACATGAGCAAGATCGGAACCACTATATAGACATTGGAGTCTTGATGCCCACCAGAGTGACTCATAAACAAATGCTTATTTTACCCTTTTGTAAGGAGCAACAGATTATATTTTTCTTTTCCTGTTAACTGTTATATACAATTCCAGTAGTTCCGTACTGGTTCTTCTCTAGTTGGTACCTGACTGGCCGACTCTATTTATACAAAGGCACAAGGACTGAGTTAAGGGTCCCCCGCTCCCTTATCAGGGGAACTCATATTCTGCAGAATCCACTGGGTGGGGGATCATCCCTACCCCATAAGACCCATGCGGGTTATAACATGCACAATTTTTAATATAGTTTATGAAAACCCAAATGTCAATGAAAATACCTTTGAAAATCTTTCTGTAAAACCTACATTGCATTGCATGTAATATATTCACATCCTGTATAAAGCCCTAATCTTGGACAAGGTAATAGACAGGCAAAGAGTTTCTAACCAGCAAGGCAATGGTTGATGTGCACATCGATTTCCCGTTTCATATATCTTTAATGAGGAGATTAAATACTTGTTTGGAAAGCACAGGCTGGCTTAAGTGGTGCTTGTCAGTACAGCATGTAATACTGAAGACCCTCTGATATCTCCCCAAGGTGAAGAAGTTAATTTGGGTTTCCACGTGCAGCCCATTTACAGAGTCACATGTTGACTTTTCCTATAGCCTGCTAACCCATCAGCAAAAGGCAAATACAGATGTTCTTTCTGCACACTGAGATCCCAGGGGCATTAACTCTTTCCAGCAGCTATCTTATGCTAGATAGGTTCAAAACCTTTGAGCAATGAAATAATCCAGTCAGATAAACTAACTGTCTTCCGGAGCAAACAGGTGAAATATTACAGAGCGTGTAGAAGATTTCATTTCTGATATACAACATGCACCTTCACTTCGAATAAGGCACTTTGAAATAATGGCATCAAGTTATTAGTAGTCCATGGGTACTTTTATATTAGAACTATAAATTGATTTGCATAAATTAATGAGCTCAATGTAAATGCTTTCAAAAAGGTAAACTTTCAACTGAATTATAATGAATAATACAGCGAGTAATGGATGGGGCCACATCCCAGACCGTGGCGAACCCAGTATCCCATCTGGAAGCATGATTCACCAGGATCTAGAATTAGGGGACACGGAAGTTGTTTCCCATTTAAGATGATGATGAGAAAAAATTATTTCCTCAGAGGGTCGTGAATCTTTGGAACTCACTTGCCCAGAGAGTGGTGGAGGCAGGTTAATGCAATGAATATTTTTCAGGCAGAGGAAGATAGATTCTTGACTAATAAGGGTTGAAAGGTTATCGGGGTAAGCGGGAATGTGGAGTTGAGGTTACAATTAGATCAGCCTTGATCTTACTGAATGGCAGAGCAGGCTCGAGGGGCTGAGTGGCCTACTCCTGTTTCTATCTTGTATGTTTGTATGAATCTCCTTTTAAACCAATGTTCTGTTTTCCCCTTAGTAAGTACAGGTCTCAAAATGGATACTGAACCAATTGTAACCTGAGTAAAAGTGTTTATATTATATTGGGATGGATAAGCACACAATCCTACAGAACCCAGTGAGCAAGAGAGCGATCACTGCAGGGAGTATTTGAATGTCAAGCAGAGTGTTCAGAGAGTTCGGGCAATTGTCAGAACAGATACCTTGAAGGAGTCAAGAATATTTAAGTTTGATTTTCATTTGCCAGGAAATAAATAAGATGTGTCCAAATTTGCACATATTTATTTTAAAACTTGATGGTCTGTGAGATGCAAATAAACATATTAATGTTGACTGGCGTTTCCTACACTCAACAACTACAGCTACAACTACCCTGTGTTGTAATGATTAGATTATCATAAAATAGTTGGTTGAGGTGCAAAAATGATTTGATCTAAATCAAAATGTGAGCAGCAAGTAAGGGAAAGTTGAGCACTCTGCATTTTCAAATCGCTTGCTATGATTATTTGGAGGCTTGCCAGTAAGGAGTAATCTTACGAACATTTGAACACCTACTGTGACATTTCTAGGAAACCCCCAGTCACCACTCCACTCCCACACTACTCATCCCGAACACACACAGATACACAGAGATGTCAAAGAAACGTTCTATAGCTCTTTAATCCTGCCCCAAACTGTAAGCTGCACATTACACATTGAGACCAAGTAATCATCAGAGAATCATAGAATCATAGAATTTACAGTGCAGAAGGAGGCCATTCGGCGCATCGAGTCTGCACGGGCCTTTACAATGAGCACCCTATTGAAGCCCACGTATCTACCAGATCCCCATAACCCAGTAACCCCCACTTAACATTTTTTGGACACTAAGGGCAATTTAGCCTGGCCAATCCACCTAACCCACACATCTTTGGACTGTGGGAGGAAACAGGAGCACCCGGAGGAAACCCATGCAGACACGGGGAGAACGTGCAGACTCCGCACAGGCAGTGACCCAACTGGGAATCGAACCTGGGACCCTGGAGCTGTGAAGCAATTGTGCTAACCACCATGCTACCGTGCTACCGTAATGATCTGTGAATGTTACATGGTTAAAAATTATATCTTTGAAAATATCAGAGTAGTCAGCAAGATGGTTAACTCCCACAGACTTGACCTGCTCATAATCCCTCCTGAGAGTTGTCCCTGAGGGCCTCCTAGTCATATGTGGAATCATGGCAACTGTCCTCCTGACCACCATCACCAAAGGCCTCCAGTATTGCATCAGTGACCCTGAAGCCCTCTCCAGGCTCTGGGGTTCATTTTCCTCATTTAGAATTGTAGCAGTAGCATTCAGCAGAAGCCTCCTATAACTCAGTGCAACCTCCCTTTAAAAGAAACAGACAACAGAAGACCGACTTCACCACGTGCTATTGGTAGAACGGTGCTCAGATCTCAGCAGACAAGAGTGCCAGTTAACAGTAGAGAAGCTGTTCAGCCTAAAGCCATTATCGGGCACACATGGCAGTATCACCAAATTTGTGTGCTACCCATTTTCACTGGGACTAGTGCAGACAGGTCACAAATCCTGATTCCAGGGCCCAAAAAAAGAACAAACCAGTATTTAACCCAAAAGTTTCAATTAACCAGCATGTTTGAGTAGCATAAAAGAGTTTAATTGTTTATATTTTCTTTTTATTAAAATAATATTCCTTGATGTATGTGGGAGTAGCAATCTGGTATGGTTTGATTAATTCAACTAAAAATGGTTTTAGCCCAAAAAAATACTTTTTACTTAATGTGCCCTATCACTCGGCTGTACGTAATTGGATTTAAAATACTTTAAAATCTTCAAAATCACTTAAAACAAAATACTCAATAATTTAACGGTTGCACCCTAGTCAGCTTCTTAGTAAACTAAATAATTTTTAATATTTAAAAGGTGTAAAATGATCGGAAAATCGTGCAATTGGTAGAGTCTTCTCTAACCAGTCTGCAGAAGCTCACAATTTCAACCTAAGGGCAGCAACAGTTTGGTGGGCAGTGTTGATCTGGGCAAAAAAAATATCTTAAATCAGTGTAAACGATTGTGGAACACTAAAAAGGAAGTGATTTTGGGCATCTGTCATGTCTAATCTTTTGTACTGTCTTAGTCAAATTGTGCTGGATAAAATTAGCAGAACCGTCACCCCATTACTCTAAACAGTTTGGAACTGGCAAGTTCTTTATATCACCATCATTTGAATGTGAATGAAGTTTACAAGAACCCCAAATATCTGATTGGAACAAAATACACAGAATAAAAGTATGCACTGAAAGTTTTAAGTATACAGATTGAACCCCGGGTCACTGTCCGTGTGGAGTTTGCACATTCTCCCCATGCCTGCACGAGTCTCACCCCCACAACCTAAAGATGTGCAGGGTAGGTGGATTGGCCACGCTAAAGTGCCCCTTAATTTAAAAAAAGTATACAGATTGCACAAATAGCTCCAGGAAATGTGTGAAAAGATTAAATAATTAGAACCATCGAGGAAACAATATTGCCTTATTTATTCTCAAAGTGAAGACACAACTATTTTCTCATCATCATTAGATTTCTAATTAGATGAGGGTGCAACAGTTCACTTTACACACAAATTGGGCTCAGCAAAGATTATATAATTTGTATGACAGAGAGCAACACATTGAGATTTTCCTTGACTACACTGCTTTTGATGGGGTATGTGGGCCAGGGAGCTGGACTATGACAGAAGTATTAAAGATTGACAGCTTTGATACTAAGTACTTTGGAAGGATCTTGAGTGTCAAATAGCAGGGCCACATCACTAACGAGATGGTGAATGAGTGGGAGAAAATAATCCCATTTTCAACTACTGTATGGAGTAGACACATCAAATGGACAGACCATGTAGCCAGAATGGGAGAAGATAAAATATTAAAGACAATTGACAGTTTTCATACGAAGTAGATGGGAAAGTCCTTCGGCATTGAATAGCAGGACCTTATCATTAATAAAATAGTGTATGAGCGGACAAATAGAAGCCCACTGTCAATTGCAGTGTGGTGCGAGATTTGAAATGGGAAGGTTAAAAAATGGGCAAAAGAAACAAATAGTGAATGGGAAGTAAGTTAGACATCCGAGAAGCAACTATGATGGAGAACCTAAATTAAATGGACAAGAAAAATACAAAGCCATGAAACCTGATAGTCTGATGGCTTGTTTGAATGGTGGCAGAGTTGTGAAATGCAACTAAATACAACAATTATGTTTAAAAGAGATAATTTTCTTATTGCTAAATATCCAAACATACAAAAATGACTGGCAGGAAAAGACAAGCTGATCTATCATGTCTATTCACATTCATGATGCCTGCAGCATTGCGACTGGACAATTCCTAACCCTTCTACAGCCATGGCATCTCGTGGGAGAGGCAAAAAAAAAGACCAGAAAGAAACTCAGGGTCAATAAGCAAAAGAAAAATCTGGAAATTGCCTCTCCAGCCTCTCTGGACCCTGAGGCTATCAAAAACAGTCCAGGAGATCACATTGATGATGTGTCAATAGTATCTTGATTTAACCCCTGCAAGTTTAAAATGATGCCTTCCTCTTGTCCTCTCATCAGATTATTTTCTCTCCTGGAAGCACTAGTTCCTTGCTGGGATATGATTTGCAAGTTCATATTGCTACCCAGCAGCCTACTTGACTATGGAGGGTATCACGGATCAACAAAACCGTATCCTCACCAGGAATACTCGTACATTCGCTCAGCTAAGGCTGCTTAACCACAATGAAATCACTTTGATTTCCTCGTCCCTCACCAGAAGCACTAAAGCTAACTGAAGGTAAAGTCGCCATAGTCCCAGATGACCATAGGCTGCTTTCCCCTTTGAGGGGGAGAGCTGACTGGTGGTGGTTTAACCTGATGATCACCACACCTCAGGTGAGGGGCAAGGTTGAAAAGGTGGGCCTTCATGACTAAGGCTTACTATCCTCTTTATAATGCCCCAAATGAGATCAGGTAACATGGCAAAGACCTGCGATCAAATCAGCCAGCCCTGGGGTCTGCTTGCTTCAGCAACTCACTGCCTGAACAAGCTGAGCCTCTGTATAATTGCTTTATATCAGTAAAGCCACTTCCGACGCATTTACATTTTAAAGAGGAGTCAAGCATGTGAGAAACAATTGAATACATTTTATTCACGTAATTCTTTCCATAATCTTCATCATTTAAAAGAGATAAAGATGATTATTGGAAATCTCTGGCTGTTGGGATTCCCTTTTCCCGTTGGCAGTGCACCCCCGGGTTTCCCGACAGCTTGGGAATGGGAAACCCCATTGACATGCAGCTGAAAGAGTGAATCCCGCAGTCAGAGAGGAACACGAGGCTGGGGGACCAGAGAATCTCACCCAATCTTGTAACCTTAAAGAGTTAAAGTGCATCATTAACTTATCAATGATGGAATGTCAAGAACATATGGCCAGCTCAACAATTACAATGACAATTAATAACATAGCATGGTGCACTAAAGTAAATGGTGGAGGACTTGTGGCGCAGTGGGTAGGGACCCTGCCTCTGAGCTAGAAGCTTCAGGTGCATGTCCCACCCCAGGACATGATGGCCAAGGTAAGTGCGCACATAACACAGTCAAACATGTTAGATATCAACTTGCAAAATCCTTCCAACGCGCCAATGGCAGGTGGTAAGTGTCATAATATGCACTCATGTTCATAATGAGATAGAGACAGGTAGTGGCCAATCACCACACAGAATACAGAACAACCAATCACCAGGCAGGGCACTACAGGGTACATTACCAGTATAAAACACACGAGGCAGGAAGACTTGGCCTCTTCGTACTGTGATAGTTGTAGCAACAGTCAGAGTGCAATGTACAGTCAGCACCTACTACACATGGCACAGAGCAAGTCTGGGCAAGCCAGGCCAAGGTTAGCAAGCTTAGGTTAATAGAGTGTACATTACTCGGCAAGTTCAATAAAGCAGTGTTGAACCATCTACAGCGTTGGAAGCCTGTTTTCAAGTGATACTGCATCGAGTTGCAGTCCGTGTTAATCCAACATATATAACACATCAGTAAGATCACGGGAGACACCTGGTCAGCCATTTTTGATGTAGAATGGCGCCGCTCAAGCTATAAGCGTCCTGTGACGAACTCGTGACCCATTCCAGGGAAAACGTGCTATGGAAACAGATGAAAGTCTGTCGCAGTACACCACTAGGTGTGAGAAGTGAAAGAAAAAAATTTAAGTAAACAAATGGTACATTGCCTTAAAATATATCCTTTGGCCTCAGTGTCATTTGTGAATTCTCAGAATCTGCAGCAGTTGCTAATGTAAGTGACACACACTGACTTGTTTCTGCTACATTTTAAAATTACCTTAAATCCTTTGCCTGCAATAAAATGTCATATATAATCAGCCCCTCTCCGATATCAGACCATTCTTGTCATCATTGAAGGGCCGAGTGGCCTACTCCTGTTCCTCATTATTATCATGGTCAGGAGATTTGCTTCCCTGCATAGAAATAGATAAGTTAAACATTAAAGATCATACCAGAGTTGACCACACACTTCACACTAATGGTCATTTCTGAAATAGTTAAGATTGTTTGCAAAAATTACACTTTTGAATCATCGTATGATTCTTTACTTTAAAGAGATCAATGCCTTGTATTTCTGCAGCATCTATGAATACAAGGAGCTGGATTCTCTGCTTCTGAGACTAAGTGTTGACACCGGGGGCAGGATTTGTGGACTTTCACGAGCTAGCACCACGTGGAACTAGCACCACGTGGAACACGATTGATTCCAATGAAAAATGATGCAGGATTCGCTAGGTCTGTGAATGATACTCAAGGGGCTGACAAGCTGCAGCTACATATACACATTACAATCCCCACACTCATCCCAGCCAACAAGATGGCACTGTTTGTGCTGGAGCGGGCCCATACAGATGATGGGTCGGCTGGGGCCTGAGGGCACCATTGGGGGGTGCCTGAGGGGACACCCATGTGACCTGTTGCCCTAAGTTCATAGTGGGCTGTCAGCGGCTTGCGCAGCTGCATGGCTGCCTTGCAGGCTCTGGCTATGGTGTTCCATGTCCGTCCACCCTGACTCCACAGCTCACCTCCTGGCCCTACTCCCCCAGGCCCTGGCAGAAGCCCCCCCCCGGCCAGCGGCACAGCTATCAGCAAACTATGGCAATGTTGGACACTTTCCGTACCCCCTCGCTCCCCCTCAGCAGCCACCATGCCGGTTTCACGATTTTTAAAAGCACAAGTGAACCGCACCGTAGGGAACACTGCCCATCGGAGGCGGAGAATCGTGGAGGCCCCGGAGAATAACGGGTGAGGTCCGCTAATGATATGCAAATGGTGTTTACTGTACGTGCGTTCCGGAACGCATTGACACTGCTGTCGAGGTGAAGGCAACGCCCACCGCGATTTTGGCGTCTGAACCTATTGTCCGCCCAATCGCATTTCCCGATTTTGACGCCAGCCAACGGCGAATCCCGACCAAGGTACTGCACTGGGCTAGTAAATTGACATAATTATAGGAACACTCCAGTATCCCTGCAAGATGGCTCAGACTTTAGAGGGAACCTACATTGATACCCTGAATACATCAGCACATAATACCTCATAGGTTTTTAATTGTATTTATTTTAACATTTTGTTTTTTGTTATCCCTTCTCTATAGGGGAGAGTTTACCTCTCTCAGTCTGACTTGGTCATTGGGCAGAAGGATTCAAGTTTCTGACCTTCATTGGATTTTTCCTGCCTTTACCTCTTTCTCCTCAGTCTTGGCTTCTGCTCAGAATTGTTGCACGAGTTGGTGTTTTGTTATCACTGCCTGTTTGTAGACTGCTCTGACTCAGCTGAAAGGTTTTTAACGTGCAGGGCCACTTTACTTTCCTGAAAGGTGACACTTTTGCCTGTGAGCATTGGCATCTATCCAATAATGCACTTCTGTGGCTTCACAGGGCCATTCTGATATGTAGACAGCAAGAGGCTTCATTGTTTGGATGGGTAACTACAGCTGTATCCAATCCATGTTACATTTTTGCAGTACTTCTGCTTGCAGCTTACAGTCCCCCTGTCACAAGTTTACATTTCCGAGGGAATCCTGAAACCTCAAACTGACAGCAGAAAATCTAGCTCTGTTCATAGAAAGATTCAGCACTCAAGGGCGCCATTTGCACCCTGGTGTCTTTTCCAGCTCTTGAAAAAAGTTACCCAATTAGTCCCATTGGCATATTATTTCTGCACAGCCCTAAGACGTAGGAGCAGAGTGGGTCATTCGGCCTATCGAGTCTGCTCCGCCATTCAATGAGATCATCACTGATCTGATATAATTCTCAACTCCACTTTCCTGCCTTATCCCCAAAACCCTTGATTCCCTTACTGATTAAATATCTGTCTACCACAGCCTTGAAAATACTTCGCGACCCAGCCTCTGCAGCTTTCTGCTGTAAAGAATTCTACAGATTCACTGCCCTCTGAGAGAAGAAATTACTCCTCTTCGCTGTCTTAAATGGGGAAAAATCCTACTCTGAGGTTATGCCCTTTAATCCTAGGCCCTCCTACAAGAGGAAGCATCCTTGGGAAGATGACAGACAGTAGATGGGATTGGAGGAGAAAGCCTCCGGTAAGGTTGGCAACGTGGAACGTCCGGGGACTGAATGGGCCGGTTAAAAGGTCGCGGGTGTTCACGCACCTCAGGAGCTTGAAAGCGGAGGTTGTCTTTTTGCAGGAGACACACTTCCGTGTGAAGGACCAGGTTAGGTTAAGGAAGGGGTGAGTCGGGCAGGTTTTTCACTCGGGGTTTGATTTGAAATTGAGGGGACTGGCGATTTTAATGAACAAAAAATGGGATTTGTGAGTGCGAAGGTGAGGGATCCAGGTGAGAGATATGTGATTGTGAGTGGGGTATTGGAAGGGGCACCGGTAGTGTTGGTAAATGTGTATGCCCCGAATTGGGATGATGTGGGTTTTATAAGGGGGTTGCTGGCAGCAATCCCGGATTTGGCCACGTACTAGTTGATCACGGGAGGAGATTTTAACTGTGTCCTGGAGCCGAGGGTGGATAGATCGAGCCCCAGGTCGATGGGTAGGTTACGAATGGCAAGGGAGCTGGGGGAGGCTCCGGAAAGGATGGGTATGGTGGATCCATGGCACTTTCAGAACCTAGGGGGAAGGGAGTATTCCTTCTTTTCACACGTCTATAAGGTATATTCGAGGATTGATTTACTTTGTAGTGAGTCGGGAGATTTTGGTTGGGGTGGAGTATGCTGGGATAGTTATCTCGGACCATGCACCCCACTGGCTGGATATTCAGTTCAGTACGGGACGAGAGAAGAGGCCGGGGTGGATGTTTGACTCAGGGTTGTTGGCGGATGGAGGTTTTTGTGATGAGGTGTGGTTGGCGATTAAGGATTATGTGGAGTCAATCAGAATGGGGAGGTGTCGGCGGGCTTTTTTTTGGGAAGCACTGAAAGCAGTGGTCCAGGGAGAAATTATCTCATTTACGGTTCGTGCAAATAAGGAAAGGAGGGCGGAACATGACCGTCTAGTGAGCGAGATAGTGGAGGTGGACAGGGAATATTCGAGGGTGCCCACCGTGGAGGGATTGGCGAGGAGTAAAAAGTTGCAGGGGCAATTTTACAGGCTGACAATGGGAAGGGCGGTAGGGAAACTGCGTAGGGCAAGAGGGGTGCAATACGAGCATGGGGAGAATGTGAGCCACATGCTGGCGCACCAGCTGCGGAGGCAGGCTGCATCCAGGGAAATATTGAAGATCCGGACTGGGGCTGGGGATGTGGTGTCAGAGCCAGGGAAGATAAGTGAGGCATTGAGAGAGTATTACCAGGGACTTTATGAGGCAGACCCAGGAGGAGAGGAGGGGGACATGGGACGGTTTCTGGATGAGTTGGAATTTCCCCAGGTGGAGGAAGCAAAGAGGCAGGCGTTAGCGGAGCCCCTGGGCTGAGGGAGGTGCTGGATAGTATCAGGGGTATGAAGTCGGGGAAGGCCCCTGGGTCGGAAGGGTACCCGGCAAAATTTATAAGGAATTTGCGGCGGACCTGGCACTACATCTGTTGGGAGCGTTTAATGAAGCATTGGAGAGGGGGAGTTGCCGGAAACGATGAAGCAGGCAGTAATCACACTAATCCCAAAGAAAGGGAAGGATCCGGTGGAATGTGGGTCGTATAGACCCATATCACTATCGAACACGGATGTGAAAGTATTGGCTAAGTTGTTGACGGGGAGGATGGAGGATCGTGTCCCGGGGGTGGTTACAGAAGATCAAACAGGCTTCGTGAAGGGCAGGCAGCTCGCGAGTAATATAAGACGGCTGTTGAATGTGGTGATGAATCTGTCAGAGCTCTGGTACCGGAGGTGGTGGTGTCCATGGACGCAGACAAAGCATTTGATCGGGTGGAGTGGCGGCACTTGTTCAAAGTTTTGGGAAGGTTTGGGTTTGGGCCGAGATTTGTGGCATGGGTGCGGTTGCTGTATGTGGCGCCAAGAGCGAGGGTGAGGACGAATGATATGAGTTCATGAAGCTTTGACTTACACAGGGGTACGAGGCAGGGGTGCCCGCTGTCGCCGCTGCTGTTTGCGCTGGCCATAGAGCCATTGGCGATGGCTCTGAGGGGGTCGGCAGAGTGTCAGGGGATAATAAGGGGACAAAGGGAGCATTGGGTGTCGCTCTATGCCGATGACCTCTTGCTGTATGTTTAGGATCCGTTGGCGTGTATGGGAAGGATTATGGGCCTGTTGGGGAGGTTTGGAGGGTTCTTGGGATACAAGCTGAATGTAGGGAAAAGCGAGGTATTCCCGATGAATGAGCTGGCACAGCGGGCTAATTTAGGGGGGATGCCATTTACGGCAGTGAGGGATAGGTTCAGGTACTTGGGGATTCAGGTAGCGAGGGAATGGACGGGGCTCCATTAGTGGACCTTAACGAAGCTGGTGGAGGAGGCCAGGGAGGATCTTAAGAGGTGGGATACACTGCACTTAACATTGGCGGGGAGGGACCAAGTGGTGAAAATGAATATTCTGCCGAGGTTCTTGTTTATCTTTCAGGTTCTCCCGATCTTTATACCAAAGGCCTTTTTTCAGAAAGCGGACACAATCATTTCTGACTTTGTATGGGTGGGGAAGGTTCCGAGGGTGGGGAGGACCCTGCTCCCACTGATGTATATATTGTATATATTTTTATGGGTTTTACGGTAAGGTCCTTGTACTACAGGTATGGGGGTAGATCCCTACCTGCTGGCTCCGCCCAGTAGGCGGAGTATAAATATGTATGCTCCCCGTACAGCAACCATTTCGTCAGCTGCTGTAGGAGGCCACACTTCTCTGTGTAATAAAGCCTCGATTACATTCTCCTCTCGTCTCGTCGTAATTGATAGTGCATCCATTTATTACACAGAGATTTTTCAGAGATGGACCTCCGCATCAAGCCGGATCGCCTGAGCTGCATCCTCAAGCAGACAACGCCAAAAATGACTTTGATCATTGGCTAGCCTGTTTTGAAGCTCACATTGCGTCTGCGCCAGACTCAATCCCAGAAGCACAGAAGCTCCAGATTCTGTACACGCGGCTGAGCTCCAACGTTTTTCCCCTCGTCCAGGACGCGCCGACCTACGCAGAAGCCATGGCGCTACTGAAGGAAAATTATGCTCAGCAGACCAACAAAATCTACGACAGGCATCTCCTATCAACACGGCGCCAACTTCCTGGTGAGTCTGTGGAAGATTTCTGCCGTGCCCTGCTCGCCCTAGTTAGAGACTGTGACTGCCAGGCGTGTTTCGGCCACTGAACACTCGAACCTGCTGATGAGAGACGCATTCGTTATGGGCATAGGGTCTGACTACATCCGCCAGCGCCTCTTAGAGAGGGCCACGCTTGACCTTGCGGCGACCAAAAAACTATCGCTCTAGTTTACGGTCGCCTCACGCAACGTTCAGGCCTATGCCCCCGACCGCGCGGCCCATCCCCCCTGTGCATCGTGGACCCTGCTGACGACCGCCCCATCGTGGACCCCATCAGCAACAGCCCCCAGCCAACCCCACGTCTGCGCCGCGCACCTGCAAACCAACCCCGGATGACCCAAATGCTAATTCTGTGGACAGTCAAAACACCCCCGGCAGCGCTGCCAGGCGCGGAGCGCCCACTGCAAGGCCTGTGACAAGAAGGGACATTTCGCTGCAGTGTGCCAAGCCCGCTCAATCGCCGCTATTGTCCCAGCACCCACCACGTGCGGCCAGTGGGCGCCGCCATCTTCCCCTCCTCGGACCACATGCAGTCCGTGGGTGTCGCCATCTTGTTCTACTCACAACACATGCGTCCCGTGGATGCCGCCATCTTGCCTGCCTCAGAACCAATGTGCGCCGCCATCTTGCCTGCCCCAGGACACGTGCGTCCCGAGGGCGCCGCCATCTTGCTTACCCAGGACACGTGCGGCCCGTGGGCGCCGCCATTTTACCCGCCTCAGGACCCCTGCCCGTTGGGCTCCTCATCAGGCCGCCCATCGCCTACAACCGCCGACGACCAGACGCGTCTCGCCTCGGTCACGATTGACCAGTCTCGACCACACAACCTCGCAACCACCTCGACAAAGGTGAAGGTCGATGGGCACAAGATATCCTGCCTTCTGGACTCCAGGGGCACTGAGAGCTTCATCCACCCCGATACGGTAAGGCGCTGCTCCCTCGCGGTACACCCCGCTAACCAGAGAATCTCCCTGGCCTCCGGATCCTACTCTGTGGCGATCCGGGGGTACTGCATAGCCACCCTCACCGTCCAGGGTGTGGAGTTCAGTGGCTTTCACCTCTACTTTCTCCCCAACCTCTGCGCTGCCTTGCTACTCGGCCTGGACTTCCAGTGCAACCTCCAGAGCCTAACCCTGAAATTTGGCGGGCCCCTACCACCCCTTACCGTTTGCGGCCTCGCAACCCTTAAGGTCGACCCGCCTTCCCTGTTTGCAAACCTAACCCCGGATTGAAAACCCGTCGCCACCAGGAGCAGACGGTACAGCGCCCAGGACAGGACCTTCATCAGGTCTAGCGGCTGTTGCGGGAAGGTATCATTGAGGCCAGCAACAGCCCCTAGAGACCCAAGTGGTAATGGTGAAAACCGGGGAGAAAAACAGGATGATAATTGACTGCAGTCAGACCATCAATCGGTACACGTAGCTCGACACGTACCCCCTCCCACGCATATCTGATATGGTCAATCAGATTGCACAATACTGGGTCTTCTCGACAATGTACCTGCAACCTGCCTACCACCAGCTCCCCATCCGTAAGGCGGACCACCCATACACCGCGTTTGAAGCAGACGGCCACCTTTACCACTTTCTTAGGGTTCCCTTCGGCGTCACCAACAGGGTCTCGGTCTTCCAACGGGAGATGGACCGAATAGTTGACCGGTACGGACTGCGGGCCACTTTCCCGTACCTGGACAATGTCACCATCTGCAGCCACGACCAGCAGGACCACGACGCTAACGTTTCCCAATTTCTCCACACCGCCACTCTCCTCAACCTCACATATAACAAGGTGAAGTGCATGTTAAGCACAAACCGATTAGCCATCCTCAACTATGTGGTCCAGAACGGAGTTCTGGGGCCCGACCCCGATCGCAGGCGCCCCCTCATGGAACTCCCCATCCCCCACTGCCCCAAGACCCTCAATCGATGCCTGGGGTTCTTTTCGTATTACGCCCAGTGGGTCCCAAGCTATGCGGACAAGGCCCGCTCACTCAGTCAATCCACCGCTTTCCCACTGACAACTGAGGCTCACCAGGCCTTCAACCGTATCAAGGCCGACATCGCCAAGGCCGCGATGCATGCGGTCGACGAGACGCTCCCCTTCCAGGTCGAGAGCGATGCATCAGATGTCGTTATGGCCGCCACCCTCAACAGGCAAGCAGGCCCTGGCATTCTTTTCACGCACCCTCCATGCCTCCGAAATTCGGCACTCCTCCATCGAAAAGGAGGCCCAGGCCATTGTTGAAGCTGTGCGGCATTGGAGGCATTACCTGGCCGGTAGGAGATTTACTCTCCTCACTGACCAATGGTCGGTTGCCTTCATGTTCAATAAAACACAGTGGGGCAAGATCAAAAATGATAAAATCTTGAGGTGGAGCATCGAGCTCTCCATCTACAATTACAAGATTTTGTATCACCCCGGTAAGCTCAACGAGCCCCCCGATGCCCTTTCCCGAGGTACATGTGCCAGCGCACAAGTGGACCGACTCCGGAGCCCGCATGACAACCTCTGTCACCCAGGAATCACCCGTCTTTACCACTTTATTAAAACCCGCAATCTGCCCTACTCCATCGAGGAAGTCAGGGCTATCACCAGAGACTGCCAGGTCTGCACGGAGTGTAAACCGCACTTCTACCGGTCAGACCATACTCGTCTGGTGAAGGTCTCCCACTCCTTTGAACGCCTCAGCGTGGACTTCAAAGGGCCCCTCCACCAACCGAAACACGTACTTTCTCAGTGTGGTCGATGAATATTCCTGATTCCCCTTTGCCGTCCCATGCCCCGACATGACGTCTGCCACCGTCATCAAAGCCCTCAACACCATCTTCGCTTTGTTCGGTTTCCCCACCTACGTCCACAGCGACCGGGGATCCTCATTTATGAGCGATGAGCTGCGCCAGTTCCTGCTCAACAGGGACATTGCCTCGAGCAGGATGACCAGCTACAACCCCAGAGGAAACGGGCAGGTAGAGCGGGAGAATGGGAAGGTCTGGAGGGCAGTCGAGCTGGCCCTATGGTCCATAAATCCCCTGGCCTCACGCTGGCAGGAGGTACTCCCCGACGCACTCCACTCCATTCGGTTGCTGCTCTGCACTGCGACTAACCCCCCATGAACGTCTCTTTGCCTTCCCCAGGAAATACACCTCCGGGGTTACGCTCCCAACGTGGCTGGCAGCTCCAGGACCCGTTCTCCTCCATAGACATGTGCGACTCCACAAGGCGGACCCGTTAGTTGAGAGGGTACAGCTACTCCACGCCAACCCACAGTACACTTACGTAGCGTACCCCGACGGCCGCCAAGACAGTCTCCCTCAGGGACCTGGCACCAGCTGGTTCCACACACACCCCCTCCCCTGCCCCGGAGCCACCCTCCCTTCCCCGGCGCACCCCACCGCAACCCCTGCTTCAGGATAATCCGCCCTCCCCTTGCTCTCACCCAGGGATGAAGAGAATTTCGACATGCACCCGGAGTCACCGAAGACCAAGCCGACGCCTGCATCGCCACCAGCATTGCGGCGCTCTCGACAACAGATCAAGGCACCGGACAGTCCAAATTTGTAATATTCTCTGTGATTTTAAAAGCAACTTGTCGGTATATAGTTCTCCACCACCCCTGCTGGATTCATTTTTAACAGGGGGTGAATGTGGTCGTCACCACTGATGTATATACTGTATATATATGTGTTTTACAGTAAGGCCCCTGTACTACAGGTACGGGGGGTAGATGCCTGCCTGCTGGCTCCACCCAGTAGGCGGAGTATAAATATGTATGCTCCCCGTACAGCAGCCATTTCGTCAGCTGCTGTAGGAGGCCACACATCTCAGTGTAATAAAGCCTCGATTACATTCTACTCTCGTCTCGTCGTAATTGATAGTGCATCACTTGCTTCATTATTATTGGGCGGCAATTGTGGACAAGGTGCGGCGGTGGTGAGGAGAAGGGGTAGAGTGGGTTAGGATAGAGGAGGAATCTTGTAAGGGGTCTAGTTTGAGAGCTATGGTGATGGCAGTATTGCCAATGGCTCCGAGTAGGTATTCAGGGAGCCCAGTGGTGCAGTGCACAGTGAAGATATGGAATCAGCTGAGGAGGCATTTTAGGGTGGAAGGGATGTCGGTGCAACGCTGCTGTGCGAGAATCATGGGTTTGAGCCGGGGGGGATGGATAGTGTTTGCACGATAGTGGATAGTGTATCCTCTGCTTACCATTCATCTTTGTCTCATTATATGTGTTTTTCTTTCAGTTTAATACTATCCTTCACTTTCTTGGTTAACTATGGTTGATTTATCCCCTTCCTAGAATCCTTCTTCCTCACTGTGAGTCAGGAACTATTATCAGAAATGTTTGCCATTGGTGATGAACTGTCTTTCCTGCTAAATTCCATTCCCAATCCACTCCAGCCAACTCTGACCTCATTCCTTTATAATTACCCTTATTTAAGTGAAGCACAGTTGCTTCTGACCTAAGTTTCTCACTCTCAAATTGAATGTTAAATTTTACAATGTAATGGTCACTGTTTCTTGGGGTTCTTTTACTCTGAGATTGTTTATTAAACCTGACTCATTACACATTACGAAATCCAAAATAGCCTGATCCCTGGTTGGATCCAAAGCAGTTGTGAGTGGCATGGTAGCACAGTGGTTAGCATTGTTGCTTCTCAGCACCAGGGTCCCAGGTTCGATTCCCGTCTTGGGTAACTGCCTGTCCAGAGTCCGCACGTTCTCCCTGTGTCTGTGTGGGTTTCCATTGGGTGCACCGGTTTCTTCCCACAAGTCTAGAAAGACATGCTGTTAGGTAACTTGGACATTCTGAATTCTCCCTCAGTGTACCCGAACAGGTGTCGGAATGTGGTGACTAGGGGCTTTTCACAGTAACTTCATTACAGTGTAAATGTAAGTCTACTTGTGAGAATAAAGATTATTATTATTGTATTGTTCTTGGAAACTGTCCCGAATACTCTCGATGAATCCTTCCTCATGACTCCCTCTGCTAATCAGATTTCCCCAATTTATATGAAGATTAAAGTCCTCCAAGATTAAAGTACTGATTTTTAAAAATCTTTTATTATCTCCTGATTCATTCTCTGTCCTACAGTATAGCTACTGTTTGGGGCCTATGGACTACTCCCACCAGTGTCTTCTTCCCATTGTTATTTCTTACCTCCACCCATTTGGATTCTACATCTTCCGATCCAGCATCATTTCTTGGTATTGTACTTACTCCATCTCGTATTAACGAAGCTACCCCACCACCCTTTTCTTCCTGCCTGTCCTTACGAAAAGTCACATACCCTCGAATATTTTGTTCCCAATTTTGATCTCTCTGCAACCAAATCTCTGAAAATGCTATCAGATCATACCCATTAACCTTAATCTGTGCCATTAATTCATTTATTTTGTGCCGAATGCTACCTACATTTAAGTAAAGATCCAATAATTTTGCCTTGTTACCATTTTTTACCTTTTTTGATCCTACTTGTTTTTTTAAAATTTTTGTATCTTCTGTCCCTTCCTGTCACACTTTGGGTATCATTATCTAAATAGCTGCCTTGTAATGCTGTCATACCCTTTTGCTTTGTAAGCCTACATATCCCCTCTACACCTCTGCTTATGCTTGAGGCAGACTTTACCTGGACCACTAAGTGATATTCCAGGCCGCGCCTATATATATATATTTATATATATACATAAACACACATATACATTTAAATGCACACACATGCGTACACATACATACTCTGTGGTACACTCATTAGCAAGCACTTAGACAGCAAATGCTTGTGTGCATCAGCCCTTTATTCCTTTTTTCAAAATATTTATGCAATCCCCCTCAAAAGATATTATTGAATCTGCTTCCATCACCCTTTCAGCCTGTGAATTCCAGGTCACCATAGCTAGTGTAAAAAAATCTCATCTTCCCTGTTTCTTTTGCCAATTAACTTACACCTGTGTCCTCTGATTATGAACTCCTCTGCCACTGGATGCCGTATATCCTTACTTGATCCAGGAAAACGCTTCAGCACTTTGAAAATCTCCATGTAATTTATTAAATATAGTTCCAAAGTAATGGGGGTCAATGAAACCAATGTCTTACTTTGTCCTCCATTGTTTCTCTGTCGAGTTTTATTCTTTTTTATTTGATTTAAATTTATTCAAATTACTGACATATACTTACATATTTTGAATCCAAAAAAAAAGAATACATTTTATTCACTGAATTTTGTCACCCATTTCACTCTGCATCCATGAGATTAACTCTACAGTTCAATATGAACTTTCTTTGTTGCAGATTCTCGGCGTAGTTTTCTTAAGTCTCTCCCTGCAGAATAACTTTGGGCCTCAGCTTTGCTAAACATGTTTCATAGACCTTACAGTGCAGAAGGAGGCCATTCGGCCCATTGCGTCTACACCGGCCTTTGGAAAGAGCACCCCACTTAAGCCCACATCTCCACGCTATCGCCGTAACCCAGTAAACCCACCTAACCATTCTTTTTGGACACTAAGGGCAATTTATCATTGTCAATACACCTAACCTGCACATCTTTGGACTGTGGGAGGAAACCGGAGCACCCGGAGGAAACCCACGCAGACACAGGGAGAACATGCATACTCCGCACAGACAATATGGCAACAGGGAATCGAACCTTGGACCCTGGAGCTGTGAAGCAACAGTGCTAATGACTGTGCTACCATGCCGCCCATTGCTACCGTGCCGCCATGTTTATTGCTGAATCTCTGCATCAGCTTTTATAATTATTTATAATTGATTTTCACATATGCTTTTTAAAACTCCTCCCCATTATCCAGTCATTGATATTGTAAACGTCCTTCCTGTTATTTTCTTTGTTGCAATTTCTTTTATTTCATTATTTCGGTCCGTGGACCCATAATTGGTATGTGCCTTTAAGCAGAAGACTCAAAGGGAAGCAGACTGCTTGCCAGGCCACTGTGGTCCCAGGTTTTGTATTTGGAGAGAAGAAGCCAGACTCCTCGGCACCGAGTGGATCTTAGGAACCAGCTTTGGAGAGTGTTGGTTCGATTGGTTAATTGGCAACTGGCGGGTTGGCCAGGGACAGTACTCTGCCTGACATCGGCCAGTGATTGATTCATGCATGATGCATTCTGAGAAAACGTTTCGACTTGGGAAGTGAAAGGAGCACTCTCTCTCCTGCTTTTTGAAGTGAAAGACCTCCGCTACTGGAACTACAACAATAAGAAAATAAATTCATGATGGGAACAGCAGATAAGGTGGGGGAAGCTAGACCAGCATTTGAGGAGGAAAAATATAGGAAGAATGAGGAATGATGGAGAAGACCCAAGTAGAATATAAACCTGGCAGGGACTAGTTGGGCCAAATGGCCTTTTACTGCGCTGGATATCCAATATAATATAATATAACTGCTCCGTTGCTCTGAAAGCAGTGGTCACATCCTTTGCTGTGAACCTGAAATGGGCAGCACGGTAGCACAGTTTTTAGCACTGTTGCTTCACAGCTCCAGGATCCCAGGTTCAATTCTTGGTTTGGGTCACTGTCTGTGCAGAGTCTGCATGTTCTCCCCGTGTCTATGTGGGCTTCCTCTGGGTGCTCTGGTTCCCTCCCACAAGTCTTGAAAAACATGCTGCTAGGTAATTTGGACATTCTGAATTCTCTCTCTGTGCACCCGAACAGGCGCCGGAATGTGGTGACTAGGGGCTTTTCATAGTAACTTCATTGCAGTGTTGATGCAAGCCTACTTGTGACAATAAAGATTATTATTAAAAGATGATACTGAGTCTGCAGAAAAGGTAAGCAACCTCGCCAGAGAAAACCATCTCAAACCTAGAAGGAAGAAGTACCAAAACGAATGCTTGAACTTCAGAAAGATATTGACTAGAAGTCATCCCAGTACATCAAAGATCCTTTTACATTTATTCATACTTTCTTTCCTTTTCCACCATCCTTTCCCCTTGTCTGTGTGTGTGTGTGCAGATAGTGGGGCAAGTTAGGGGTTGGGAAAGGAGTAGTAGATAGTAAGTTACATTTTTTGTCCATTTAATTGTAATACTGTACATCACAAAATGTTACTTGTGTTGTCAAGTTACAAACCTGCTGACTTTAGTTTATTGGGCTCAAGCAAGGATCTTGGGCATTTTAAATAAAATCTAATTTCACCTGTGTTGATTGCGCACAAGTACAGGGTGTCATGACATACTTTGAGGGCATGGTCCTGGGATCTTTGGAACAGTAGACAGCAACAATTTGGTGTATAGTATATATTAAAGAGGCACCAGGTTTGTGGTAGCATGAAAGGATGGCTCTGGAAGCTGTTAAAGCCTTTCTTCAGGTGGAGGACTTGTCTTTGGTTTATTTGTAAAGACAAGTTAACTGCATTGGCGAGTGAATTAAAATAGAGGTGATGGTTACTGCACAGAAGGCAGAGATATACAATGTATTATTTCAGTGTTTGAATCTGTTAGAAACCCAGGAGAGCTCACGAGCAAGTAGTTCAAGTGGTGTGAGAGGGACTTTTTTTAAATGGTGTTTCAAAGGGAAATTTAAATGAGGAAACGTGATGTGGAAATGAAAAGATTAGCACGAGAATATCAATTTAAAAGGTAGGAGTTAAAGGCATAAGATGAAGAAAGTCAAGAGGGAGGAACAACGTTTCCGTGTCCAAAATTCGAGTGGGAATATGTTTAAATATGTACAGACCCGCCTGAAAATTGAGGAAAAGAATGTAGAGGCATTCCTCATAGCATTTGAGAAAATAGCAACTCAAATGGAATGGACAAAGGAAAAGTGGTCATTACCCATGCAAAGTAAACTGATGGGTGTGCACAGGCGCATTATACTTCCCCATCAGAGGGGATATCTAAGGATTAGGATGAGGTAAAAAAAATACTATTCTACGGTCATGTGAATTAATTCTGGAGGCATATAGGCAAAAGTTTCAAAACGTAAAGATACAGCCAAAGGACAGACTTGTGTTGAATTTAAAAGGGTTAAGTAGAAAAATGTTTATAGGTGGTTACAGTCACTAGGAGTTAAAACTATCTACGAGGCTCTAAGAGAAATGATTACCGTGGAATAATTTAAGATTTCACTACCTTCTGTGTTAAGAACCCATATTGAAGGCCAAGTGGTTATAATGGCTAGATTAGCAGCAATAATGGTTGGCGATTATGAGCTGATGCATAAATTTAAACCTTTGTTCCATCACCCCCATAATTTTGAAAAGGATAGGAAGTGGGAGAGTGAAAGGAAGGCAGGTGGCCAAGTAAGGAATGGATAGCTGGAAATGTTCTGAGATCTTCTCCTCAGACCAGGAAGGAAGTTACTCAGGATGGAGGTGAGACTCAAAGGCCTAGGTGTTACCATTTCGATAAAGTGGGACATGTTCATTCAGCACGTTGGAAGTTTTAGGGGAAGCCCACAGGACTTGTTAGGGTTCATAAGAAGATTTATAAAAAGGGAACAAAATTAGAGAATACTACAGGGCAGACTATAGTTCCAGCAAAAACTAGGAGGCCGTAAAATGTGGGCCTGCGTGTCTTGCTGCCATCTTCTTGGCTGGGATGGTGTGTGTGGGGAGTGAAGTGTGTATATGCGGCTGCAGCTTGTCAGCCTTCTGAGTGTCAATCACAAAACCGGCGAATCCTGCGCCATTTCTCATTGGAATCGATTGTGTTCCATGGGCCACCAGTGCTAGACCCTCAACAATAGCTGAATTGGTCCAGGTGCGGCGCCGGTTTTGCTGTCGTGGAAGTCCACAAATTCTGCGTTGGTGACAGTCTCAGAAATGGAGAGTCCCGCCCTTTAGCTTTCATTGTGCTCTCTGGAGGGGAAACCAAACCCGTCTCCAGTGGAGAGTTGCCATAGCATCTGTGTCCCTTAAAAAAAATAGTTCTGGGTTTGGCTACATCATTGGATGAAAACGTGGTGATCTTCCACTTCGACGAAAACCCTGCATATCTCTTATCTACATCATGTGCCACACCTGCTCTCAAGGCCGTGTTTATCTCAGGTCTCCTAGTTCTTGCTGGAATCCAGGCTCCCCCCCCCCCCCCCCCCCCCATCCCCCTGCTCCCCCCCCCAGGTGGACGGTGGAAAGTGCTATCATGGATAGGAGTTAGACCTCGTCAGATGAGGCGGAGCACCTGGAGCACCAGAACTCATCGCAGAGCAGGTTGTCATCATCCTCCATCCCATGGACCAAACCTGCTTTTACTGCAAACCCAGGGCCCCCCACCCTGTAGTGCGCAAGGATGTATCATGGAAGGGTTTGCAGGCAAGGAGGTGGACGGCTGGGGGAGGGGGGGGTGGGGTGCGGTGAGGGGGTGGGTGGGGGGGATGCAGTGTCCGTGCCCTGGCCATTTCCCCCCCCCTCCCTAGTTGGGAAACCTGGAGTTATGTCATGTGGCCTCCCTTGCCTGCCTGAGCCCCATGTCCTGCCCATCCATCCCCTCCCTCACATCCTCACCTTCAGACAAGGCCTGACATTCCACTCCCCCTCCAGCACATCGCCCCTCTTCTGCGCAATGTTGTGGAGGATGCAACAGGCCGCCACGATGTGGGCGACTCTTTTAGCATCATACTGGAGGGTGAGCAGAGCAGTCCAGGCACCTGAACTGCACCTTCAGGAGGCCGGAGCTTGATCACACCCCTGGTCGCTGCATGGGTGACGCTGTAGTGCGTCTCAGCGTTGGTCTCTGGTCACCGGATAGGTGTCATCAGCTAAGACCGCAGTGGATAACCCCTGTCGCCAGGAGCCAGCCCCTCAGCCCCGGGGGGGGGGGGGGGGGGGGGGGGGGGGGGAGTCTCAAACATGTCAGGAATCGCCGCGTTTGCCAGGATGAAGACGTCGTGCACAATGCCCGGGTATCGGCCACAGAGGTGCATGATGCGCAGCTTATGGTCACATATCAGCTGCATGTTCATCGAGTAGAACCCCTTTTGGTTTGTGTAGAGGCCTGTCATCTGCAGGGGCTTGTAGGGGGATATGCATTCTGTCGATCACCCCATGGACCGGGAGCATCCCGTCAATGGCAGTGAACCCCTCTGCCTGGGCATCCTGGTGGACTCGGTCCACATTGAAATGGATGTATTGAGCCTCTTGAGCATATAGATGCACCTGTGCACCTGTCTGTGAGATCGCAGACAGGTCCCCACTCGGCGCCTGGAAGGAGCCCGTGGCGTAAATGTTCAGGGCGATCATCACCTTGATGGCCACCATGAGAGGGTGTCCTCTCCAATAACCCTGTGGTGCAAGGTGTGTCATGATCTTGCAGATATGTCGCAGTGTCTCCCTGCATTCCCGGCCCGGCAGTTCCTTGAATGACGGGCTTTGCTGGTACACACATACGGCGCCTCCTTGGCACCTCCTCCTTGGCCTGTTGGGCGGCTCGTTCTCCATCCTGGGCAGCTGCATCCTATTCCTCTGGGGTATGCTCCGCTGCTGCAGCTTCCTGCTCCTCGAGCAGCTCCAGCTCATAAAGCCACAGGGCATCCCCAGGGCTGCAGCAACTAGCAGGAAGGCTACCATTGCTGGTTGGACTGGTTGAATTTCAATATCTATTGTCTGAATGTGGTGAAACGCCGACATGTTACCATGGTGCGGACCCCCGTGACAAACCAGGTCCAATAGGCTAATGGTGGCCCTGGTTAGAACTGCAGGCTTTGCCCCCGCATGTCTCCCCCCCCCCCCCCCCCCCCCAACCCATCTCCACACGGCTGGCCCCGTCGTTGCCCGGCACCATGGGGGCATGTGGCCATGGCGCTTGTTTGTGATGCCAGGGATACTATCAGCTGGCGCTGCCCTTGCCAGTGGTGCACTCCATGATCCCCGCCCAGCGCCCCCGTAGGGGCTACAGTGGGCCTTGGGTGGGCCGCCTGATGCCCCATCAGTCGGTGGCAGCCGGATGGGGGGGATATCGCGGAGGATGGGGTATGAGGGTAGGGGCACCCACACGCAGTGTCACTCTGCAGAACCAGAGGCCAAGGTGGGTGGTCAGTGGCGTGCGCAACAAGATGGCTTACCTGCAGGCCATGCCTGGACACCGTCCCAGGCCTGTGGGGCATCACCCCGGCCACTTGGTCCCTGTCCCATCACCACCGCCTCCCCCCCACCGGGCAGGTCCCCCCACCACCTCAGCCAGCCCGGCCAGTGTCCGGCTCGGTAGCCCACAGTCACGTCTCTCTGTGTCCTACCTCCTCTCTCATCAGCCATGATGCCAGTTCCCCGATTTTTAAAAGCACAACTGAACCGCACGATGGGGAACTCGGCCAATCGGAGGTGGAGAATCGAGGAGGCCCGGAGAATACGGGGTCGGGCCCGCTAATGACTTGCAAATGGTGTTTACTGTATGTATGTTCTGGACCAGACAAACGCTGCTGTGGAGGTGACGGAGAATCACGATTTGGCGTCAGAACCGATTCTTCGCCCAATCGCATTTCATGATTTTGGCATTAGCCAATGGAGAATCCTGCACAAGGTGTTGGTGAATAGGATGAGGGGATCCCCTGTGGTCGTTCCCCTCAATAACAAGTATACCGTTTTGGATACTGTTGGGGGGGGGCAAGGGGGACTTACAAGGGTTAAGCAATGGGGCACAGGTCTCTGGCACAGAGTCTGTCCCTGTTGCTCAGAAGGGAAGGGAGAAGAGGAACAGAGCACTTGTCATTGGGGACTCCATAGTTAGAGGAACAGTCAGGAGGTTCTGTGGGAACGAAAGAGACTCACGGTCGGTGTGTTGCCTACAAGGTTCCAGGGTTCGTGATGTCTCTGATCGTGTTTTTGGGCTCCTTAAGGGGGAGGGGGAGCAGCCCCAAGTCGTGGTCCACATAGGTACCAACGACATAGGTAGGAAGAGAGATGGGGATTTGAGACAGAAATTCAGGGAGCTAGGGTGGAAGCTGAGAGCTAGAACAAACAGAGTTGTTATCTCTGGGTTGTTACCCGTGTCACGTGCTAGCGAAGTGAGAAATAAGGAGAGAGAGGAGTTGAACACGTGGCTACAGGAATGGTGCAGGAGGGAGGGTTTTGGTTTCCTGGATAATTGGGGCTCATTCTGGGTAGGTGGGACCTCTACAAACAGGATGGTCTTCACCTGAACCAGAGGGGTACCAATACCCTGGGGGGGAGATTTGCTAGTGCTCTTCGGGGGGGGTTTAAACTAATTCAGCAGGGGGATGGGAACCTAAATTGTAGTCCCAGTGTACAGGATGTTGAGAGTAGTGAGGTCAGGGATAGGGTTAAAAGTTCGAAAGAGGGCACCGGCAAGCAAGACGCTGGTTTGAAATGTGTCTACTTCAACGCCAGGAGCATCCGGAATAAGGTGGGTGAGCTTGGGTGAGCCTGGGATCTCGATGTTGTGGCGATTTTGGAGACATGGGTAGAGCAGGGACAGGAATGGTTGTTGCAGGTTCCAGGATTTAGATGTTTCTGTAAGAACAGAGAAGATGGTAAAAGAGGGGGGGGTGTGGCATTGTTAATCAAGGAAAGTATTACGGCGGCAGAAAGGACGTTTGAGGACTCGTCTACTGAGGTAGTATGGGCCGAGGTTAGGAACAGGAGAAGTGAGGTCACCCTGTTGGGAGTTGTCTATAGACCTCCGAATAGTTCCAGAGATGTAGAGGAAAGGATAACAAAGATGATTCTCGACAGGAGCGACAGTAACGGGTAGTTGTTATGGGGGACTTTAACTTTCCAAATATTGACTGGAAATACTATAGTTCAAGTACTATAGATGGGTCAGTTTTTGTGCAGTGTGTGCAGGAGGGTTTTCTGACACAGTATGTAGACAGGCCAACAAGGGGCGATGCCACATTGGATTTGGTACTGGGTAATGAACCCGGCCAGGTGTTAGATTTAGATGTAGGTGTGCACTTTGGTGATTGTGATCACAATTCGGTTATGTTTACTTTAGCGATGGGCAGGGATAGGCATATACCGCAAGGCAAGAATTATAGCTGGGGGAAAGGCAATTATGATGCTATTCAGCAAGATTTAGGATGTATAGGATGGGGAAGGAAACTGCAGGGGATGGGTACAATCGAAATGTGGAGCTTTTTCAAGGAACAGCTACTGCATGTCCTTGCTAAGTATGTACCTGTCAGGCAGGGAGGAAGTTGTCGAGCAAGGGAACCATGGTTTACTAAGGAAGTTGAAGCACTTGTCAAGAGGAAGAAGAAGGCTTATGTTAGGATGAGACATGAAGGCTTAGTTAGGGCACTTGAGAGTTACAAGTTAGCCAGGAAGGACATAAAGGGAGAGTTAAGAAGAGCGAGGAGAGGACACGAAAAGTCATTGGCGGATAGGATGAAGGAAAACCCTAAAGATATACCCTATAGGTATATCAGGAACAAAAGAATGACTAGAGTAAGATTAGGGCCAATCAAGGATAGTAGTGGAAAGTTGTGTGTGGAATCAGAGGAGATAGGGGAAGCGTTAAATGGATATTTTTTGTCAGTGTTTACACTGGAAAAAGACAATGTTGTCGAGGAGAATACTCAGGTACAGTCGACCAGGCTAGATGGGATTGAGGTTCACAAGGAGGAGGTGTTAGCAATTTTGGAAAGTGTAAAAATAGATAAGTCCCCTGGGCCAGATGGGATTTATTCTAGGATTCTCTGGGAAGCCAGGGAGGAGATTGCAGAGCCTTTGTCCTTAATCTTTATGTTGTCTTTGTCGACAGGAATAGTGCCGGAAGACTGGAGGATAGCAAATGTTGTCCCCTTGTTCAAGAAGGGGAGTAGAGACAACCCTGGTAATTATAGACCTGTGAGCCTTACTTCGGTTGTGGGTAAAATGTTGGAAAAGATTATAAGAGATAGGGTTTATAATCATCTTGAAAAGAACAAGTTGATTAGCGATACTCAACACGGTTTTGTGAAGGGTAGGTCATGCCTCACAAACCTTATTGAGTTTTTTGAGAAGGTGACCAAACAGGTGGATGAGGGTAAAGCGGTTGATGTGGTGTATATGGATTTCAGTAAGGCGTTTGATAAGGTTTCCCACGGTAGGCTATTGCAGAAAATACGGAAGTATGGGATTGAAGGTGATTTAGAGGTTTGGATCAATAATTGGCTAGCTGAAAGAAGACAGAGGGTGGTGGTTGATGGCAAATGTTCATCCTGGAGTTCAGTTACTTGTGGTGTACCGCAAGGATCTGTTTTGGGACCACTGCTGTTTGTCATTTTTATAAATGACCTGGAAGAGGGTGTAGAAGGATGGGTTAGTAAATTTGCAGATGACACGAAGGTCGGTGGAGTTGTGGATAGTGCTGAAGGATGTTATAGGTTACAGAGGGACATAGATAAGCTGCAGAGCTGGGCTGAGAGGTGGCAGATGGAGTTTAATGCGGAAAAGTGTGATGTGGTTCACTTTGGAAGGAGTAACAGGAATGCAGAGTACTGGGCTAATGACAAGATTCTTGGTAGTGTAGATGAACAGAGAGATCTCGGCATCCAGGTACATAAATCCCTGAAAGTTGCCAGCCAGGTTAATAGGGCTGTTAAGAAGGCATATGGTGTGCTAGCCTTTATCAGTAGGGGGATTGAGTTTCGGAGCCACGAGGTCATGCTACAGTTGTACAAAACTCTGGTGCGGCCGCACCTGGAGTACTGCGTGCAGTTCTGGTCACCACATTATAGGAAGGATGTGGAAGCTTTGGAAAGGGGTCAGAGGAGATTTACTAGGATGTTGCCTGGTGTGGAGGGAAGGTCTTACGAGGAAAGGCTCAGGGACTTGAGGTTGTTTTCATTATAGAGGAGAAGGCTGAGAGGTGACTTAATAGAGACATATAAGATAGTCAGAGGGTTAGATAGGGTGGACAGTGAGAGTCTTTTTCCTCGGATGGTGATGACCAACACGAGGGGACATAGCTTTAAATTGAGGGGTGGTAGATATGGGACAGATGTCAGAGGCAGTTTCTTTACTCAGAGAGTTGTAGGGATGTGGAACGCCCTGCCTGCAACAGTAGTAGACTCGCCAACTTTAAGGGCATTTAAGTGGTCACTGGATAGACATATGGATGAAAATGGAATAGTGTAGGTCAGATAGGCTTCAGATGGTTTCACGGGTCGGCGCAACATCGAGGGCCGAAGGACCCGTACTGCGCTGTAATGTTCTATGTTCTATGTTCTATATCCCAGTTCTCTTGTATAAAGTACAATTGGAGTATGATTTATTATCAGATCCAGTTTTTGTCAGAGTGTTTCAGATATTACCAGTAGATGGAGTAGACTTGCCATTGGGGAATGATTTGGCAGGCGTGAAGGTTACAGCTTCACCCATGATTACAGAGACTCCGAGACAAGGGGCGAAATTCTCCGACCCCACGCAGGGTCGGAGAATTGGCGGGAAGCGGCGTTATTTCCGCTCCCGCAGGTTTTTGAATTCTCCCGCCGGTCATAAACCGGCGCTGTGCAAATCCCGCCGGCAGCCTGTGAAAACAGCTGGCGCCGGCGGGATTTCATTTTTTTTAAACTTACCTCAAATCTCCGGCCCGGATGGGCCGAAGTCCCGCCACTGGGAGGCCTTCTCCCGCCGCCGAGGTTTAAACCACCTCTGGAACGGCGGGCTCAGCGGCGCGAGCAGGCCCCCGGGGTCCTGGGGGGGCGGGGGGCGATCGGACCCGGGGGGGTGCCCCCACGGAGGCCTGGCCCGCGATCGGGGCCCCCCGCTCACTCCGCGGGGCAGTGCCGTGGGGGCACTCTTTCTCCTTCCGCGCCGCCACGGCCTCCGCCATGGCGGACGCGGAGGAGAACCCCGCATCGCGCATGCGCCGGCAGTGACGTCAGCGGCCAGCTGCCGCTGACGTCACTGCCGGCGCATGCGCCGACCGCCGAAAGCCTTTCGGCCAGCCCCGCTTCCGACTGCGCCGGGTGTTTGCGCCAGTCTTCTGGTGCAAACTGCTCCGGCGCGGGGCTGGCCCCCAAAGGTGGGGAGAATTCCACACCTTTGGGGAGGCGCGACCCCTGAGTGGTTGGCGCCACTCCCCTATGCCGGCACCCTCCGTCACGCCGGGTAGGGGAGAATCCAGCCCAAGATAAGGAAACAGAACAGTTACAGGAACAATTTCCAGATTTTTTCTGCCATATGTGATGACCAGTGAAGTGTTGGGAAGTGTAGACTTTTGAAGCTAACATATGCCACCAACTTTGAAGAAGGTTCAACTCTATTTTATTAACTACTTATAAAATAATAGACATATGAGAACTGTGGGTCTAAACAATGCTATTTTCACTAGAGACCTGTGCCTGTCCGAACCAGTTGAATCTCTCAGCACGTGGTGTAAGTTTGTACTAAACTGGATGAGCTCTTGTCCTTCTGAGAGGCAGCATCCAGAATGAGCAGGAAAAGTGATGCCCTCTGCCTTTATAGTGTGTATGTTCTAACTGGTGATTGGCTGTGGTGTTTGTGCATGTTGATTGGTCCTAGTCTATGTCCATCAGTATGTGTCTGCACTATGATATACTGGTGTATATTATGACAACCAGGGCAAGGCTAAACAAAGTCCACCACAGATTCAGAGGAAGTGTTTGGTAGGGCTTCATTAATTGAGGCTCAGGAGACAGAGCCAGTGTTGCAGATTAGCATCCCCTCACAGATGTTGAGGCTAAGGGGGTTCCAGAGTGCTATTACAATAAGAACGGAGTTCTAATGAGGAACTGGAGACGAGGAATAGACGGTTGTGCATCAGATAGTGCTTCCGCCCAAATATTGAAGAGAAATGCTGCAGATAGCACATGATATACTAAGACCATAAGACCATAAGACCATAAGACATAGGAGCGGAAGTAAGGCCATTCGGCCCATCGAGTCCACTCCACCATGCAATCATGGTTGATTTCAACTCCATTTACCCGCGCTCTCCCCATAGCCCTTAATTCCTCGAGAAATCAAGAATTTATCAATTTCTGTCTTAAAGACACTCAATGTCCCGGCCTCCACCGCCCTCTGTGGCAATGAATTCCACAGACCTACCACTCTCTGGCTGAAGAAATTTCTCCTCATCTCTGTTCTAAAGTGACTCCCTTTTATTCTAAGACTATGCCCCCGCGTCCTAGTCTCCCCTGCTAATGGAAACAACTTCCCTACGCCCATCCTATCCAAGCCATTCATTATCTTGTAAGTTTCTATTAGATCTCCCCTCAACCTCCTAAACTCCAATGAATATAATCCCACGATCCTCAGATGTTCATCGTATGTTAGGCCTACCATTCCTGGGATCATCCGTGTGAATCTCCGCTGGACCCGCTCCAGTGCCAGTATGTCCTTCCTGAGGTGTGGGGCCGGGCATGGCCGGACATGCGGGAATTCGGAAAACTAAGGCATCAGTTAACAGGTATGTTATCTGGTCAGGACTGCATAAGTGTGCAATTTTGTAGAACCCATCATATCTGTCAGTAATAGGTAAGCCACAACATGTGTTTAGACCAGCACTTACCCAAACCAGTGTTTGAAGAACCATTTAGCCAGGTGTTGGTAGATTGTGTTTGACTACTGTATTACTTAAAATGAAGGCAGGATATCAGTATATTCTTATGATTTCCAGAAATTATAGCTTTACAAACAATTACAGTTAAAATGGTAGTGGAAAAGTTGATGCAGTTCTACCCACACTATAGCCTACCTTTGAAGTACAATCTGACTGGAGCTCTCATTTTATGTCTAAAATTTTCCAGGCGATAATTCATAGTTTAGGTGTCAAGCAACTAAGGTCAACCGCCTCTTATCTACAAACTCAGGGTGCCTTGGAGAGATATCATCAGACTCTTAAAACCATGATTAGGGCCTACTGCCATGAATATCAGAGAGGTTGGGATAAGGGATTGGATTATTTACTATTTGCCACAGGGATTCTCTGAATAAATCTACTGGGTTTAACCTATTTAAATTGGTCTATGGCCATGAAATACGGGGTACATTAAAATTGATTAAAGAGAAGTTTCTAAAACGAAAAGATGAATTCTCAATATTGGAATATGTGTCCACATTTCTGGATCACAGGATCTTGTCAGGTAGCCCAAGAACATTGAAAGATTTTGGAACATATGGGCAGACAAAAATGCCAGCTCCAGAACATTCCAAGCTGGAAATGAGGGACTGGCATTTGTTACCTTTCTAGGGCAAACCTCCAAAAGTGAAATTCAGCGGTCCCTCTAAGATAGTTAGGAGGGTGAGTAAAGTGACTTACCTAATAGATACTCCAGACCATAGGAAGAAGGATTGATTATGCCACATAAAAATGTTGAAAAAATATCATAGTAGGGAGGAAGATAGGAAGGAACCAATGTGACAGGTACTCCTCACTTATTGGCCTGTCATCACAAACAATGATGTGGAGATGCCGGCGTTGGACTGGGGTGAGCACAGTAAGAAGTCTTACAACACCAGGTTAAAGTCCAACAGGTTTGTTTCAAAACTAGCTTTTGGAGCGGAGCTCCTTCCTCAGGTGAATTAAGAGTTAGAAGAGGTAGAAGAGGAGATACCTCTTCATTCACCATTCAACAAACATGTTGGATTTTAACCTGGTGTTGTAAGGCTTCTTACTGTGATCACAAACAATGGCAGTCAGGAAACCTAGGCAATTCATACTGAAAGCCACAATTAATTCAAACATTCTGGAACAGAAGAAAATAACATTTAGGTTAATTATAGCAAATCTCTAACACACAAATCATTACTTAATAATTTACTTATTACCCTTGCCACCATCCTCTTGACAGTTAATAGGTTGATGTTATGGACAAATATAACCCCACACTGAAAAATGTTAACCAGCAAAACAAACCTTGCCTTTTTAACAAGCAAAACAAATCTTGCCGTTTCCCAACTTTTAAATTATATTTATTCAGAAAATAAATTCCTGAAAAGTAATGGCCAGGACTTTCTCCTCGGATCAGGGTGGATGCGTTTGGAGACATGGGGCATGATTCAGCGGACAAAAGGTAAAGTCCGCTTTAGGGTGGGCTGTTTCTCGGTGGCTGCAGCGCTGATATTCACCCCTCTATTCACCAGCACTGTTTTGGTCTCAGAGATTTTCTCCCTGTCGAGGCCACACTTAGGTAGCCGTCCTGCACTGATGAGCTGACCTCGCCAGCAGGACGGGCTCCTCACAGATCGGAGTGCCATTTTGGAAGGCTGACCCAATCTCTAGACCCCCCCCCCCCGTTTCTGTAGCACCCCTTCACTTTTAGGACCCCCATTCACCCCTGCCCTTATGGGCAATACTCCCCTGGGCCCAGCTCCTGGCAATGCCAAGCTGGCACCTGTCACCTTTGTACTGCCAGCCTGGCACCCTGGCAGTGACAGAAGAGTGCCAGGGTACCACCCTGCCCTGTTCCTGACCATGCGGTGGTCTCTAAGGGCCTTTGAGATCCCCGAGGTGCTATCATGCCTGGTTCACGTTTGTGGAAAACAGTGCTAAATGGCACCCATTCAAGGACTGGCAGATGTGACATGGACTTCTGGGCACTGGTTGCATATGGTGTCCTGTTATTTAAATGAGCCCAATGGTTCATTTGAATATGCAGATCTAGATCCCGCCCAGCGACGCGATATCCAGATTGTGCCAGGTGGAGTGAGTCAGTTGACTCGCGATCAGCCCAGTACCCGCTGCAAAGCTCGATTTGGGGCTCTCGTACGATCCACTGTTGCACCTGACACCGTGCCAGATACAACACAGTCACTGAATCATGTCTGTGATTGGAAAATCCTGCTAGAAGGCCCTAGTCCCGTTTCCAGACAACATCAATCTGGGATGTGATTTTCCCCTTTTCCTGTCAGTGGTGGGCCACGTTTCCTGGATATTGTCCAGGTCTTGCTGCATTTGGACATGGACTACTTCAATGTCTGAGGAGTCATGAATACGCAGTCATCGGCGCGCATCTCCACTTCTAACCTTATGGTGAAAGCAAGTCATTGATGAAGCAGCTGAAGATGGTTGGTCCGAGGACACTACCCTGAGGAACTCCTGCAGTGATGTCCTGGAGCTGAGATGATTGACCTCCAACCACCACATACATCCTCCTTTATGCCAGTTATGACTCCAACCAGTGGCGAGTTTTCCCCCTGATTCCCATTGACTTCAGTTTTACTCAGGCCCTTGATGCCACACTCGGTCAAATGCTTGATGTCAAGGACAGTCTTTCTCGCCTCACCTCTCGTATTCAGCTCTTTTCTCCATATTCAAACCAATGCTGTAATGAGGTCTAGAGCAAAGTGACCCTAGCAAAATCCCAACTGAGCGTTTGTAAGCAAGTTATTGCTGGGTAAGTGCCGTTTGATAGCACTATTGATGACCCCTTCCATCACTCTGCTGATGATGGAGAGTAGATTAATGGGGCGGTAATTGGTAGGTTGGATTTGTCCTGTTTCTTTTTCTTTTAATTTAGAGTACCCAATTCATTTTTTCCAATTAAGGGTCAATTTTGTGTGGCCAATCCACCTATCCTGCACATCTTTGGGTTGTGGGGGCGAATGTGTAAACTCCACACGTGCAGTGTCCCAGAGCCAGGATAGAACCTGGGACCTTGGTGCTGTGAGACAGCAGTGCTAACCACTGCACCACCGTGCTGCCCTCTTGTCCTGTTTCTTGTGTACAGTGCACACCTGGGCAATTTTCCACATTGCCGGGTAGATTCCAGTGTTTCAGCTGGACTGGAACAGCCTGGCTAGGGTGTGTCAAATTCTGGAGCACAGTTCTTCAGTACCATTGCCAGAATTGTGTCAGGGCCCATAGCCTTTGCAGTATACAGTGCCTTCAGCTGTTTCTTGATATTGTGTGGAGTGGCATGGTGGGATTCAAACATTGGTCCCCAGAGCATTGCCCTGGGTCTCTGGATTACTAGTCCAGTGACAATATCACTTGGTCATTGCCTCACGGAGTGTCCTCTGAGTGCCAGCACCCTGTCTCCCTCTGCCGAGGATCAGACAGTGCACTGTGCTCACCAGATTGTGATCCCGAGGTTACTCCAGAAGTACATCCTACCGAGGTGTGTGTCTCTGCGCAGGTGGAGGGTGTGGGTGAGAGCTCTGGCAGGTCTTCAATTAATATGCCATCAGATTCATCTTCCGAGATGTGCCTTGGGTCATGGGTTTAGATAATCAGCGACTTCTGATGCTTCCCAGATGTGTCTGTGAAAGAGAGATCATTCGTTCATGGCAGGGGTCTGCGGAACAGGAGACGTCACTCACAGTATTGTTGTCTGATTGATGCTGTAGTGCTGGATCTTCACTTCATTGAGCGCTGCCAACCTCACCGTCAGCACAGGAATGGTGCACATCCTCAGTGGCCAGTTGGATGGGTCTATTCTCAAAGTCGGTCAGGACCCTCAGTTCAGTCATTCCACCACCGGTCTGGGACCTCCCGTTCTTGTTATGAGCCAGCTTATCCTGCATGAAGACAGGTGGAGAGAATGTTAGCAGAGGAACCTTGCCATTAGCCCACAGCGAGATCTTCCCATCCCGCCGATGTCTACGGTGTTTTGCATGGCTCACCCGCCCCACCACTGGACTTCGGCTGGACTGGAAGATCCCGTCGGCAGGAAGGGTCAGTCTCAATCAGAATTTGGGCACCGCACTTTCGGAGGGATGTGAAAAAAACTGAGATGGTGGAGAAAAGATTCATGAGTATGGTTCTCGAAATGAGAAACTTCAGTTCTGTAGATAGATTGGGGAAGCTGTTGCTATTCCCCTTGGAGAAGAGAAGATTGAAAGGAGATTTGATAGAGGTGTCAAAATCACAAGGGTTCCAGACAGAGTAGATAGAGAGAAACTTTTCCTATTAGAGGAAGAATCAAGAACCAGAGGACATCTATTCAAGACGATTCGCAAAAGAACTAAATGGCATGAGGAAAATCTTTTTTAAACACAGCCAGTGGTTAAGACCCTGGATGTGTTACCTGAGAATGTGGCAGCTTCATAAGAAAATTGGCTATGCGCTTGAAGAAAAAAATTGCAGAGCTATCGGGTAAAGGCAGGGGAGTGGGACAAGCTGCGTGGGTCTGAGAGAGGGCCAGTATAATGGGCTGAATGACCTCCTTCTATGCTGTAATCATTTTATGATCTCGGTTGCCATGTAGATGAGAAAAAGGAGTGGACCAAGGATAGATCCTTGTGGTAATGTTGTGGGATTGTGAATCATTATAAGTGATAACAAAGGAACTATCCAAAAAGTTTTAGAAATCTACACCTGGATGATTAACGTTGGATCACTATGATACATTAATAAACATGGAATGTATTAAAACCATTCATGAAAAAATACATACCTGGAGAGATGAGCCTAATGTTTGGAGATTGCCTGCATTGTAGAAAAAAGTGGCAAGGGGATCATACTGGTTGTGGTGAAAGGTTTTTAATGTTTCAAAGGTGTCCAAAAATGCCACACTGCCCCTTTCTCCCGATGATGCTGCCACATTTTCCCCACCAACCCTCACCACCCCCCTACCCCCTACGTACCTATCCCTCTCCTCCCTCCCCATCCCCCTTCCCAGTGCCCTCAGTGATCCTCAATGTGTTTTGGCTTCCTAGCTCTACCCGCTACGTCTAGGTGTCTCTCCAAGATGCACATCAGGGATGGAGACACTCAGCTGCTTACCATATCCCGTGGCCTTCGGTGCCCCTCGCGGGTATCCTCTGGGGCTGGAGGACCCCGGCTCACTTGTCTGCGGCACATGCACAGCTGTGCTGCCCTGGTTCGGGAGCTGACTGCGAGACAAGGCCTCAACAGAGGGGTGGAACCAGTGGGAGCTGGTGGCCACCATCCCCACCACATGGGATGGGTCCAGGTTGGCACCAGCGCCCCCTACTCACGGTCCTGGGGTCCATCTCAGGACAGAGCGGCAGATGGTTCGAGCCTAACTGTGGCCTTGTGTTTCCTGGCTCTGCCAGCCTGGCAGCTCCCTGATGTTTGCACCATTCTGTCAACACCCTCAGTGATGCTCCTCATTGGTTGGGGCATGCTCTGCAGCGCCTCAACAATTCCTATCTGTGACTGGGACAAGCTCCCAAGTGCCTTGGCCATTCCCATTTGAAAACGGGACATGTCTCACAGCACCTCATCAAGGTCCGCCTGGTACTGCGTCATGTCCCCCAGTGAGTCGAACATTCTGTCGAGACCCTCACCCATGGCCGTCACCGACGTCTTGGACAACTTCACTAATGGTGCTGACGTTGTGCACCAGACTCTCCACTGCGGTCGCCACCTGAGCAATGTTGGCTTCAGTGCCACGCATTGCTGGCGACATCTCCTGTGCCCGTAGTCTCTGCGACTCCTTCAATCGGCTATGGACCTGCTGGCGTGTTACTGACATCTCCCTCTGTGCCAATCTGCGCATTGGTGACTGCCCTGTCCTTGGCCATGCCCATGACTTTCAGGGCTTGTTCCTCGAAGGTCATGAGGTTTCGTAAGTCCAGAACCCTCTGCCATTCTGGGCTCTCTCCCGGTGATTGCGAGAGAGCCTCTCCTGTGGAGACACAGAGAGGGCATCGTTAGCCATACACGAGGTTCACAGTGGTGGGGGGGTTGGTGAAGGAAGGGTTGGGGGATTTGAATGGAGGAGGGTGAAGGAAGAGGGTGAAGATAGGGTTGGGGGCAATTGGAGTTGAATGCTCATGTGGGGGCGGGCAGGTCTTGAAAGGAGGGTGGCGTCAATCACCCATGCTGCCCGGTGAAGGTCGTTATCCTTCTTGAGACACTGGAGGCAATTCCTCCTGGTCACGCTTCCCGAGCTGATGGCGGCTGCCACTCCATCCCAGGCGGCACAAGCTGCCCTGTGGCTCACCCTCTGGGACCCTCGAGGGAACAGAACATTGATCCTGGCCTCGTCTACATCTAGGAACCTCCCCTGCTCCACAGCTCCAAGCCTTGGGGCCAGATGTCTCTGTGCCATGGCTGTGAGCTGATTGGGATTGGATGTGCAAGTGCTGCTTAAGTGCTGCTCGACCATGTTAGAGGGGTCTAACGAGTGCAGTCCCGTCCACATATGGTCCACATATCAATCAGAGAGGTTCCTGGTCCACATATCAAAACAGTGCAATGCACCGGCAGATACTTCGGGGGCGATTCTCCGAGCCCTGCGCCGGCCGGTGAATCGCCGCAACCGCACTACGATGCCCCGACGCTGGCGCACAATTCTCCAAGGTACGGAGAATCGGCGCCATTTGTGGTGGCGTGTTTGGCGCAGCGTTAGCTGCGGGCCGCTGGAATCACCGGGGCCACCGATTCTCTGGTCTGGATGGCCCGCACGGCCGCGTGGATCCGACAGAGTCCCGCCGGCGCCGTTCATCCCTGGTCGCTGCCAGTAAGAACTCTGCGCGAACAGTCGGGGGGGGGGGGGGCGGCATGTGGGGGGGCTCCCTCACCGGGGGGGCCTCCGATGGGGTCTGGCCCGCGATTGGTGGGCCGGCCTCTCCCCCACCCCCGGGCCTACTTTCTAGCACGGCCGGCCCCTGAACACCGATGCCATGTTGAGTCGGGGCCAGCGCGCTAAAGAAGTCCCTCGCGCATGCGCGGATTGGCGCGGCCCAACTTGGCGGGAAAGGAGGCTGGAGTGGCGTGAACTGCTCCAGCACCGTGCTGGCCCCCTGTGGGAGCCAGAATAGGTCATACCCGGGCCCGATTCGTGCCATTGTGAAACGCGACGGCGTTCACGACGGCGCGAACACTTGGGCTCCATATTGGAGAATCGCCCCCTTGGTATCTTTCTAACCAAACAGATGTTAGTGAATTAAGTCTATTCAAAAAAAAGGAGGGTGGGGGGTGGGGTTGGAGGGGGAGGAGGGAGAATGAGGATTGGACAAATGAGTGAAGAAAAGAAAAAGTGATTTTCAAAAACACAAACAGCAATTTGTGGAGGACATTACAAAATGAATCATAGAATCTCAACAGTGCAGAAGGAGACTATTTGGCCCATTGGGTCTGCACTGATCTTCTAAATGAGCACCCCATCAAGGCCCACTCCCATCCCTGTAACTCCACTAACCGTTGGACACTAAGGGGCAGTTTATCATGGCCAATCCACCTCACTTGCACATCTTTGGACTGTGGGAGGAATCCGGAGCACCCGGAGGAAACCCCACGCAGACACGGGGAGAACGTGCAAGCTCCACACAGACAGTCACCCATTGTGGGAATTGAAACCGGGACCCTGGAGCTGTGAGGCAGGAATACTAACCACTGTGCCACCTTGCTGTATATAAAGAAAGAAGGATGCCACATAGAGAAACTCCTGGTAACAGAGGACATGTTAAATTACTTTGTACTCTGAGGGTCTTAAAGAATATAGAGTTGGTATTCAGGAACAGCTCATGCAGCAAGTAATTTATGCTGACTTCACTTTCTCAATACATTAACATGGTTTCCTACAATAGTGAGATTCCACAGCGGTAAAGTGCTTCCTAATTCAGCCCATCAGTAATTACTTCCTGCCATCATACGGACGACTTCATATATTCTAGCATAAGCAAAATCAGAGCAAAGTCGCAAAGGGTGGAGTGAAATATGTTTCATGAATGTTTCTGAAGGTGGGGAATTTTTTGTTGTTTTGTTTGTAATTTTGACATAAAAAATAAAAATTACTTCTCTCAGCTATTGATATAAAATTGGCCTAAAATAAATCTCCACGGTGCAAACAATTAAAATAATTATATAAATATCCATTCCCCTCCCCTCCCCCCACCCAACTCCACCCCGGTCATGAATTTTCAAGTTAGCAGGTTGGCATTACAAAGACAACAAATATTCTCAAAACACACAAGCAAACTCCAACAGGATCACTCCAACCTTCTTCCGTGTTTGTCATCTACAAAGGCCTTAACTTGGATGTCTGACAAGAAACTGTCCATCAAACTGCATGCCTGAGCCTATCAGGCTGAAAAATCAGAGCTAATAAAAGTCAATCAGTGATTGTTTAACTTTACTGCTACTGCCTGAAGCAGGATTACAAAAGCTTAATGCATATCTAAAACTCAGCCAAGAATCTCTGTCATCTGTGGAGAGATCAGTAAAACTCTGACCTAGTGGAAAATTTTTAAAATTCCCTTGGGCACCTTGAATAAATGTGGATTATTTTAGTTACATTCCCACTGTATGAAATTTCTGCACTATTTAGTGTTTTAATTCATAATTCCACGTTACTTAAAATTAAATTATGCAGAGTGGAACTTAAAATAAACTTGCTGTTCAAGAACTATACTTCAGAAGCTGCCTGACATGAGGTATTTGTCGGAGATGAATAAGCTAATTGTAGCTAAATTGTTTAATTTAGTACCTTGCTTTTTATAGACTGTTTACGTCGCTGTTTTTCCATTAATCCTGGATCAAATTGATATTGTTAATTGTCTTTTATAAATCCTTCATCTATTTGCCAGCTGTCTTTTAACTCATAATTAGAATCAAAGAGGTATTCATGAATTAATGTAAAAAACATATTACTAATTTGTTGAAAGACTATAATATTCTTCCCTTAGACCAAATTAATTAAATTTTCAACATGTCATGGAGACAGAAGTATGGAAATAAAATGCTCGTATCAGTAAAAGTGACCATGAAGCGAGCAGATTATTGGGAAACTTAATTATTTTATCCTTGCTCAGCGTGGCCGAGATGTGACTCCAGTCTCACAGCAATGTGGATCGCTATTAACTGCCCTCTGAAGTGGCCCAGCAAGGACACAGTTATATCAAGTCCTCTGGAAGTGGTTGCAGAAGGTGACGCCTCACCACCTTCTCAGGGGCAGCTAGAAATAGGAAATAAACATCTACCTTTCCAGGAACACGCACAGCCCAGGAAAGAATGAAAAATAATTTATTTCTTCCTTTCTGATATCCCCCAACCTTGCTATGCAATTAGTGTTAGGATTATGGAGAAAAAGACATGAAATAACACACAGTAAAAGGCCTGAGTTTCATATTTTAAAACAGACACAGACCCCAAAGGTGGATGAGAATGTACAGCAAGTACTGACAGGAATGCCTTCAAGTGGGTTCTCTAAGGGACAATGGAAGCCCTCCTATGCTGCCAGACAAGGTACTTCTGAATCCATTCAAGACTGATTCCCATCACTGGTAAAGTCAAAGGAACATAATGGCTATCTCATCCCAAATACCCTGAGTATAATTGCCCAGATGAAACTAGTGTATCCTGGGTCTCCAGTTGAAATATACATAAGGAAGAGGTTAAAACCCTGCTTATTACAAGCCTGTGAGTGTCCGTCTGCCGGTCGGTATGTGCATGCTGTAACAGCAACTGGTAGCTTGCCACACTGAAAATGATACAGTAACTGAGGTAGGGCCCTTGCAAAAATATTTATCTGTAGCAGGAACATGTAAAACTCTCTCTCTCTCTCTCTGACTGTGGAAGTTGATCAGCCATCAGAAAGTTCGCAGCTGGAAAAAGAACTGAAATCGCTCCACCAGACCACAGAACATCTGAACCAAAGAATCAACTACTCTCTAGCAGAAGTAAACTACTAGAATCACCTGTATCAGCTGCAATGCTCATCATCTATTCTTTGTAACACAAGGATTGTAGGAACGTAGGTGCGTGTTTTTTTACCATTTTTCTCCTGACCGTTTTAATAGTTAATAAACTTACTCTACTTTAACGGAAGAAAGCCTGGTTAAATTGGTTCCTTTGTAAATGTAACTATTGGGTCTGGAAAAGGTATCCAAGGGAAAGGGAACTTGATTAGATTAAACCTTGTTGCTACTAGCAGAGGATGGGTTGAATAAAGGCACGGAGCCAATTATCCTTCTTCACCCAGGTTTGTAACAATTTGGGGGTATCCCAGTCAGATGGTGAGAAATCGAGGAGTCTCTCCCGGGTCAACAACATTTGGGGGAACCTCAGATGGGGCTGGTCATAACATTAGTTTGCCCTCGGTATGTCTTTGTGTTCTCATTGTTAACCGTGGTAATATAGCAGCATGGTGGCGCAGTGGTAGCACTGCGGTCTCACGGCAGCGAGGTCCCAGGTTCGATCCCGGCTCTGGGTCGCTGTCCGTGTGCAGTTTGCACGTTCGCCCCGTGTCTGCGTGGGCTTCGCCCTCCACAACCCAAAAGATATGCAGGGTAAGTGGATTGGCCATGCTAAATTGGCCCCTACTTGGAAAAAATGAATTAGGTACACTAAATTTAAAAAAAACAGTGGTACAATAAAGTTTGTATTAGTGTTTGTTGAAAATGTGCAGTTTGTCGCCCTGTACACGCATTTGTGAGAGGTGGATCCAATCGATCCAGAAGAACTGAACAAATAAACCCCATAAATGTGTAATATATCATTCGTGGGCCACATGCACCCATTTTCATTAACCGCATAAAAGAAGTGCTGAGAATCACCCAATGGTGGTGGGAGTGGAGACATGGGGGTGGGCCCTGTAAAACAGGAGGGGTTGTCAAGTTGCACAGCCCTTCACTGCCACTGAAGGAGTTGTCCCCTGAATGGAGGTGGACAGCCTATAAGGCCTTCAGTAGGAATGATTTTGAGCCACTGCCAGTATTTTGCTGGGAAGGACTGGTTCACCAACATGTGCAGAGCCGGCAACTCCAAGCCACATGAAGAGATAATATAGCTCCATGAAGTCAGTCTTCCAGCAGCAGGTTAGGGTTACAGCAGGCCAGAGCTCCATGTCCAAAGACTGAGCCATCGGCAGGAAAGGCTGCACCTTCAGCTCAAATACTTCCACTGGAAGGGTTTCCCCTCTTCTCTAAGCGTCCAGCCAGCTCTGTCCCTATTAAATGTTGCCTTCAAATGTTCACCTCCAAGGCTCTCTCCATGCTGATTTGTCCCTCTGATTGGGCCTGCTGCATCGGTAACCCACCATGGTGAAGATGGAGGTAGCCAATTAGGAGGCTGCCTCCTAGAAGATTGCTATGCTGGTCTCACTGATGGCAAGATGCAGCTCCGAGCCGCCATTTGGTCTCAAAGCCTGCGGGAAAAGCTAGCCGATCGACTCAGCTTTCACATAAACTAGACACTGCCAGAACCCAACTCTATTGTCTCCTAACATGGCCTGATGGCAAATCATGTTTGATATCCTTCTTGTTAAGCACTTAGGACATTGTACCACATTAAAAATGCAAAATAAATGCAATTTGTCATTGTAAATGGACAAACACTTTTACTTCAGTTACATGTATTTAGCTTTCATATATTTTTCATTTGGGAGACATGTTGTGGGATAAGGGTTTTTTGCATGGGCATCAAAGCTTATTAAAAGGGGGCAATTGGAATGTGGTGTTGAGCACACACTCAGTCATGATCTTATTGAATGATGGATTAGACTGAAGAGGCCGAATGGACTCCTTGTGCTCCTAGTATGCAAGATTTGTACATATGAAAAGTGGCATTTTCAGTGCTGGCTGTGTGCATGTGTTTGAGGATTGGAAATTAAGCCATAAACCTTCAAAGCCTGTGACACCTAGTGGGATAATCAGTGGAGCGCAGGGAATGAAGAATTTCTTCAGTCCATGAAGAAGACCCGGTAATTCGCAAGTGGCAAAAAAATCACAACTGAGTTACCGAGCTTTTCTTTTCAAAGAGAATACATTTTATGTTCCACTGCTCCCAGTGCGGTTCAGTTTAAGGCAAAATATTAATTCATTTATAGTATCAGTGATGAGAACTATTATAAACATGAAAAATAAAATACTTCAAAATTAATTAGGCTGCTATAAGCAATTAAACTATCTCATTATCATTTTAATGCAATATCGAGTCCAAAGTGATTTTTTTTTCAAATTATTCTTTTCCTTTACAATTGAATAGTGGAGTTGAAATTTCATCCTATCTGTCCCTGCTATTGAGGCAATATACTCTATTCTGTGCCCAAATAGCAATATTAATTCCTTTCATAATCCATGTGGAACATGTTTTCACAACAGCAGCCAAAGAGAGGATTCATTGAGAAATTGGAAGTGGATTTGTCTTGCATTTGCCAATTATTCTCAACCTGAGATGGCATTCAGGGAAACAATGAATGGATAGACACAGGCTTCCATCGATAGAACATGAAAGGATTAACAAGTCTCTTCAGTTTGATTGCGCACTCCCTTTGCTCGCAGAATAGGCACAATGTTGGTTGACACCAGGGAGGTAACTTCCAAATCTCAAAAGGAACATAGAACAAAGCGACAGTATTGACTTGGCTTTTTCTAAGAAATACCCTTCACTGTTTTAATTAAAGGTCTTGATTAAGTTGCTTTGTTGCCTTTAATGTGATTTTTTTTCCCCCTCAGTGAGTTAACCTAAAGGTCTGAAACATGTCCTCCTGCCACAGCAGCCACTATTACGTTGCAATTCCACAAAGTATGATTGCCTAAGTCTGAATTCAGCATGTGGAAATGTTTCCTTTCATACAACAACACTCACCGGATTCACTGCCAGGTGTTCATGTCACACAGGATGCTGCTGCATGCAAGCCAAATGGCACTGGAACAAGACGCCATGTTCGACTCATGCAATGTAATTGGTGAACTTCTAAAATACAGACAATGCTACTGACTCGATTCCTTTCCTCTTCCCTCCTGTCACCTGCAGTCAATTCTCACTTTATTCCCCAATGAGGTCTGTCTCCAAATCTCCTTCCCATATCTGTCTTGGCCTCTCAATATACCTGGCCCACTTGGCATGTTTGCCTTGTCTTGTTTGTGTTCTATACTGGGAAATATAGAGACAATGAAAGCCTTTTATTTAAAACTGCACCATCAGGCTAGGGCAGACTCAGTTGCCAAAGGGTTGGAGATGGGGAGCACAGGAATAAAATTCTCAAAACTGAAAGTCAGCCAGCAGTCCAGACAGACACATGGGGTGGGATTCTCCCGTACTCGGCGGGGCTGGGGATCCCGGCGGGATGGAGTGGCGTGAACCACTCCGGCGTCGTTGTTTAAGTATGTGTTTAAGTGTGAGATATCTGTGAATGTGTTTAAGTGTGAGATAGCTCTGAGTGGGAGTGAGTGTGTGTGTGAGCGAGTGTGTGTGGGAGAGAAAAAGTCAGAATGGGGGTAGAGAGTGCATGTGTGTGAGTGAGAGTGAGGAGAGAGTGTGTTTGTGACAGTGTGTGAGTGAGAATTGAGTGAGAGTGTGTGGGAGAGAGAAAATGAGTGCGTATGCACGAGTGTGAGTAAGAGAGTGAGGGGAGAGCGTGAGTTCATGTGAGAATGAGAGAGTGAGAGCAAGAGTGAGAGGAAGTGAGAGAGAGTGAAAGTGTGTGCGTGAGAGAGAGAAAGAAAGAAGGAGGGTGAGATTCTCTGCACTTCCTGCAGTGTGTTTCTCAGCAGAAGAAGGCAGCCTGCTTTTGGCTGGTGGTGGGATCTTCTGGTCCTGCAGCTTCCCATTAAACCCACTCCAAGCTGCCAGGAAACCCATGGCAGGGATGTGCCATCGGCGGGACCGGAAGATCACACTGGCGTGAACATCAGAACACCTTGCCCAGAGAGTGAGAAAGGCAGGGAGACAGAAAGAGAGACATCGGGTGGGATTTACCAGCTGTTCCCGCCAGTGGGAAATTCCGGTCCCATGCCGGCGCATGGGTTTCCCAATGATGAGGGGCGCTGTCACCAGGAAATCCCGTTGACAACGGTGGTGTTGAAAGATCCCACTGGCGGGTCACCTCCGCCACAGAAAAACATGTGGTGGGTTCGTTGGTAAAACCCGCCCATTGTGAGAGAGAGTGTGTTAGCTAGAATGTGTGAGAGAAAGGGGATTCATTATATAGTACAATAGCTTTAAAAAACCTTCAGTGATATGACAGCTGAAGTGGACGTACTGCAGATGCACTGAAACCTGTGGTGTAAACTGAGGTACAATTTAATAATACAACCTCATGTTTCTGGTTACACTGAGAAAGCACTAATAGCTAAATGACACTGTTATCAGAATATGCCATTATTAATCCTTGTTGTAACCTCCAAATTTATTGTAATGTTGAATGGCATATTTATTCAATACCCGTAACATTTTTAAAAGTAAAAACAGCTGTAAATTTGAAACAACTAAAGTTGAACTTTCTTGAAGTAATACAGTGAAATAATATGGCATCTGCTAATATTGTTCTCATTACAGCAATGTCCAGCTTTAATGGTCAGGTTTAATGCACCTTGACCTATGCACAATAAAGGCCTCTTTGTGATGCAAGGGGTTATCTGCAGATCTCACGGTGTCTGTAGGAAGTCCACTTCTTCTCCGAACACCCCATCCCTCATGCCCAACTTAATTTTCTTCCGATCTTTAAAGCTGAGTCTAAGCATAGGCAAATTGAAATGTTATTGGCTGTAATTTTGATGCGGGGCTTCCAGTTGCAAAAAAAGGGTGCTGGCACACAATTGGAAACCTTTGAGTCAAATCATTTTGTACCATGTAAAGGGTCCTGAGTGGCAGCAATTGGCTACATCCCAGTTATCAGTTTGCTAGACAAGGCAGAGAAACCTTACCTCCTATTTAGCCCAAGGCTAGGGCAAAAGATATTTCTGACAGACTGGACAGATTTAGCTTCATTCTGTGTGCCTGTGGTGGCAGGACTGAAATGTGCACTGATAATAAATATGTGTCTATCAAAACACAACTGTAAAACTAATGAGTCCACCAAATCTCGGCAGATGATTTTGGGAAGGGAAAAGGGAGCCGAAGTTGGGAGAAACATTGAGCAGTAGATGTCAGTGTCTATTTTTTTCTCTTCTTAAAATGCAAATCTATATACGGACTAAGTCCCTTAAATTAGGACCTGTCACAAAGCTCCAAGAATAAGTGAAACTAAAAATAGATCTGTTCTCGAGTGGAGTCATTGTTTTAATGCCTACAAGACTTCACTTTAAAAAGGAAGAGTCCCATGGGCAACAATCATGATATTTCCTTGATACCCACATTTAGCTTGCTGTTTTTCCAACACACAAGAGCCATGGGTTTTCCGACTGTTTCCAAAAGAAATGCGGCAAGCACTGTAACAAGCCAAGAATTCTCTGTGTTAACCATTCACTCTACTTTCGGAGCACTTTTTAAAAAAAACAGATGTTCCTTTTTTAATTTATATATATCTATAGTTTTTTTAAAAAATCTGCTGCAGCTTAACTGAGCTCACAGCTGCAGGTAGGTTGGAGCAATGCCAGTTCCTCGTCCTGCCCAAATAACATAATAACCCTAGGCTCCAGGAACATGATACTCCTGATTTCCATCAGGCAGAGGGAGGGGAATGGAGGAAAGAGGGTAAATAACCCAAGATTGCGCAAAAAGCTGCTCATCCAAGCCTGCAGCTGGAATTGACATCGGGTTCCCTGCCATTTTTGGAGATATGCCCATTAGGCTGAATTAGAGCTCATTTGTGCAGGTTATTCTGCTTTGCCGCCAGCCTCCTTCGCTTTATTAACTTTAAAAAGCATTCCTTCCCTGCCAGAAACCTGGCAGAGTCGGTGCACAGGGCAGCTCCCAGTTTCATCCACACAACAGTCACCGGCTTTTCTTTTCCTGCTCGCAATCTGCTTGCGTGAGATCATTTCTGTGATCATGACTGACGTTTTTACCCCCAGCTCCCAGGATCAAATTTGAAACATAAACACTGACCCTACTTTTCAGGAATATATCCCATGAAAGGAAAAGCGAGAGAGGGGGAAAATAGCTTTTGTGTCGCCAAAACCAAAACAATTATCTGTCAAAGTTAATTACTTTTTGGTAAGCATAGCATCCTTCTGTCAGTGAAGGCTTGCCTTTAGCAATTGGAATGTGGTTGTGTGCAATCAGTGACTAAATTAACCACTTTTTAAAGCAGTTTCCTATTCAACATTAGTAGCAAAATCCCATGAAAAGCTACAGTAAACTCCCTACCCAAAGAACAGCTCAACTTCAATAAAGTAGGTAGAAGCTAAACTGCAGTGAAGAAAAAATTAATTTGGTAAAGTTATCCAAATATCTGAAGCACATTAGCTGTCTCCTAACAGTGAAGATGTTATAGGTTAATATAGATCAATTTCATACCATACAAAACAAAACTAGCCTTTAAACACCTCTGCTGATTTCAACAGAAAATGCCACCAGAAGATCTTTCTTAAAACCTACCTCTTTAACCTCCTTTTAGACAGCCATCCCAATTACACCTTCTGTGCTTCATTGTCCATTTTTATCTGATTACATTTCTGTGAAATGCCTTGGGACATTTTCCCACATTAATGGCGCAATGTAACTACAAGTTGGATTAATATAAACAGATCGCTTACCAAGGACACACTTGAAAAATAATTCAACAAATTTGGCTTTGCTTTGTGAAAATTCAATTATTATGGAGTGCATGCAACATCCTGCCGAAACATAAACAATTTGCAGCGTCGATGTCAGCCATAGTTCATAAATGCAGCAACTTTATTAATGATGGTGGGATTCATTTATTTGCTCATTTACTTTTTTGAAAAGTCTAAAATTAAAACACATGCATTTCTAAATTTGTCACACACATATATCGCAGTGCCACTTATGTCCAGTGATTAAACAGATTACAATAGGCACTGTGTACAGATGCAACCATTCATCATTTATTTTTACCTTAGCAGGAAACAGGAGTTTTCAACAGCACATTGTATTTCCATGGCTGGGGCGATATCTCATTGGTGCATTAGGGGACATACAAATTACTACCTGCGTAAACCTCTCTCCATGGCAGGAATCTTGTTCTTGTGCATTTTTCCACACTCTTGGAAAGGTAGAACAAAAACCAAAGATTTTATTCCATCCACTTCTAAAATTTGAATCATTTCATTTGTCACTCTTTACTCCGTGAGCCCGAGATCGTTATCTATACATTGCCAGCAAGGTAAAGCAAATAGTTTGAAAATTACTTTTACCTAATTTAAGGACTACAGCTGCTTAAATCTCTCATTTGAGTCTCCAGGCACCTCATTTTAACTTTGATTTTTTTTATGATGGAATGTAGCCATTTATGTGACCTTTTGTTCCTCCCTCAGAGGAAGGCTGGTGACAGGTAGATTTATTAAGAGTTTGTTATTGTAAATTCTAGATCTTGCGATTATCTCAGATTGAACTTCTGGAGCTTTTTCTGACGTCCTGGTATTAGTTCAAATATGTTTTAATGTTTGTTCTCACCTCTATGTGACCCTGTTATAAATACATCTCATATGACAAATGCCAAATAAATTTTCATTGAATATGGTTTTCTGAGCAATATAAAATCTGTCTGTGGAAGCACTTCATCAAAACTGTTGCTGAAATTCCAGAGAAGCAAAAAAAATATTGTTACAGGAAAAGATGTTTTGGGACAGTTTGAATGTTTGCAAGAAGCTGGTATTGCATCTTCACCTGTGGGGTTCATTTGCTCTGATTTCAATATTTATTTTTTACCGATGGGGCCGAAAATAAAATGGGAGATGCAAAGGGAAAATATTTGAAATAGAATTTTACCAGGATAAGCTACATCAGCGTGTTTGAAGCGCAGTGTAAACTTTAGTTCAATGCTATCATTTTGAAGATTATTGCCCTGGACACTACCTATTCCCTTTTTAATATTTAATAGAGTGTAAAATTATAAACGGAAAATGAAACACAACAGTCTGTTGATCATATCACATTAGAACGAGACACACCCTTTTTCACCATAACTAATCTATTTTAATTTCAACCCAATAATGCACATAATGGAATCATAGACATCATTAACTTCTTCCTACAATTTTTGTTCTGTATTAGGTACCAAATAAACATGATTAACCTCTTTTTCGTTGCTAACATCCATAAATTGTTTTTTACTTGAATCAATATTATTTTAAAAGCATTAAATATCACTTTGCTAAGCTAAATTTACTCTCAGGAGGGGAGCCTCTTTAATGATGACTTGCTCTTAGTTATTTATTTTTCCATCTGATTATATTATTTTCCCCTCAATTGGGGACAGCAATAAAAATATAAATTAGCTATGAAATACTGACATTGTTCGACAGCTCTTAAATTGCTTCATGCCAATTTTGAACACAATATTTAAATGTATTCTCCATTAGGGAGAGAATTACAAAGTGGATACAAGAATTGTGAAATCAAAAGTTTGCGCAAATGATTTTAAGAGATATTAATTCACATACAAGGAGTCTCTTTAAATCTTAAGAAATAAACTCTTAAATAAGTACATGGATTGACTTGGTTGCAGTAAGTTCAGTCCCTTCAAGTTCCATTTATCAGAAAATTTGATTCAAGTATGGGTTTTTCCCATTCATTTCTGTGAAGTGAGTTTCTGCTTGCAGCAAGCTGGTTTCACTTATAAACAAGCCTTTTTTTTCCAGTGCTGTGTAAGCATTTCAGTGATCTCAGGTCACCTTGCACCCTTTTTGTCCCGCAGCCTGTATCATTAATCACCCATTTATGACCAACAGTCTATAACAAACATCTTGGAATGCAAGTTAGACTAAGATGATGTTTTATGTTACATTTTTAGTACAGTCTTGTACTTTCCAGGTTGGGTATCTGATCATTAGTTATCGAACAAGAGTTTATTTTACTTTGTGACAATGGAATTTTAAGCTTTGTTTAACGAGAATAATTTGCCTCTCCCCCCGATCGTGTGTTGGAGCAGTCAATGACAACTGAGTATAATCATCCTGGAGACCCGAGAAAGAAGGTTCACCTTAGTTTATCATATGCTTCAAGGTTAAGGCCGCCACTGTGGCATACAACAATAAGGTCCCAGTCAGGGGACCCGCGAGAGAGCCAGTCCCGGTTCAGGCCGAATTTAAAGGGCTAAGTAACGAGCCCCAGATGGGCAGCCCTCCACCCACTAGTGGGGAAGTTCGATTTCTATAAGTCCCATGGGGAGATCGATCGGTGTATTCCGTACACTATGAGGGTTATCACACTGAGATAAGAGTTTGTCTGGGAAAAGCTTTCAGAATAAGAAAATACTATGGTAGAATTGTATTAAGCAATTATGACATTTACTGTTGAGGGTTTGAACTTCTTTATCATAACATATTTACATTTCCCCTTTCTTTCCTGTGCCTCTCCAAATCAGGAACCAACAATATCGAAGAGCCAATGAGTTGCCAGGCTTTTAATACTGCTGTTCAGCTTGCAAGTCTGCCCCCAGTGCTTCTCTATTTCAGGTCCCACCTCTCACCCAAACAACCCGCCAACCAACACACATCCCCTTCCCCCATCCCACTCCCCACACCTCACTGGCAGTTGGTTTGGCATCTCTCCACGGTATCACAGCTGCGATTATCAGGCCGATAGAGATCATGGGAGCCAATCTATTTTGTGACGCTATAATTTGCTATTTCAATGGAATATGTCACAATGCTATCCTCAAATAAAATGAATTGTTATTGCTCATGACATCGATTAAAAAAACTTTACATATCAATGTGCTAAATTAATGTTTTTAACCATATTGTTTTGAAATTATAGGCCAACAGATTTGGCATTCATAGTTTTAAAAAAGCTTGGAGCAATTATAAGAAATGCAATTCATGATCTTCATGATTAACAGAAAGCAGTACAGTTTCAAGCATGTCAGATCATGCCATATAAATTTACTGCCTATTTTCTGAGCTTGTGATGTGGAGTAATTTTGTGGATGTAGGCAATCCAATGAACATTATAGATTTAGGCTTTGAAAAGACGTTTGATAAAGCACTTCAACAAGATTCGCGGCATATGTAAGAGCTCATGAAATTACCGGGCTAAGTAATAAATTGGATTACAAATTGGTCAGACAACAGAAAACAGAGTTTTGTTATAAATGGGGGTTATTTTCAGGAGAGAGCAGCAACTGGTTGAGTTTCAGATGGATCAGTCCTCGGATCTCTGCTATATGTAATGTACATTCCTGATTCTGACCAAAGGAGTTAAGGGGAACAATGTGGATGGGAAGGAAACCGAAAGCAGAATTTGTAAAGTTTTAATTGTTGAAATTGGAGGAGAAAGCAAAATGTGCGAGCAAGGCACACATTCCTCATAGTATTTGGAAAGGATCCGAACCTGGCTAAGGATACTTAGTGGGCATAAATGCAGGGTTATAATTATAGGAACGAAATGAATTTAATTATGGGAAACCACTTGTATTTATTTAATGAATTTAACAGAATAAAGCTCCCCAGTATGCATCACAGGAACATGATAAAACTAAATTTGACAAAACCACATGTGGTGATATTTGGGCAGGTGGTCAAAAGCATTGTCAAAGAAGCGCGTTTAAAGGAGCATATTAAAGAAGGAAGATGCAGAGGTTCAGAGAATTCCTGAGTCTAGGGCCTTTAGGCAGCTGAAGGCAGGGTTATGATTAGAAAATTATTGTACCTTGAAGGAGATACAGCACAGAGAGAAACATTTACAAATGGTCACAGGTCTCTATTTGAAAACTCGCTCAACGACAGTAGCAAGAGAGTATGGAGATGCTAAGAATCGAAAGAGGAAGGCCAAGAAAGTTAACATGGCTTGCAGTGTGTCAAAGCAGTCATTTTCAAACCCAGGATCCAGCCCCACGGGTGGGTCGCGAGTGGGTGTCGGGAGGGTTGCAGGACCATGCGTCACGACATTCCCAATCGAGGGAAGAATTGCCCAAATAAGTGACTGGCTTTTAAAAATGCTGGTCGCGTCCGGATTTCAGAATGCCGTCCGTTTTGCACATGTGTGCCCCCTCAGCAATGTGCAAGCCCGGAGTCAGATGGGCAGAACATCTCCTCCTGACGACAGCGCGCTGACCCAGGAGCAGATTTTTAAAAAATCACTGGAGTCTTCCTGCCTGGAGCGACGACAGAGAGCAAGTCACACTGATGTCACGCATTATGGGTGCGCAAAAGAGATTCCTCTATTTTGCAGATGCCAGCAGTGCTGGTGTGAACTCCGGGGCCTCTGGTGAACAATCCATGAAGAAGCTGAAAACAGGAACAAAGCAGTATAAAGATGATTACTTGAGGTATGGGTTACTAATTGTGCCATCGCAAATCGGGGCATGATTCTCCGAGCCCTGCGTCGGGCCGGCATGCGATTCTCCGAGGTGTGGAAAATCGCCGCCACTTGCGCCGGCGCGTTTGACGCAGCGCCAGCCGCGGGCTGCTGGAATCGGCTGGGCCGCCGATTCTCCATCCCGGACGTGCAGATACGACAGAGTCCCGCCGCCACCGTTCACCCCTGGTTGCTGCCGGCGGGAACTCTACACGAGGGGCCTCACGGTAGCATGGTGATTAGCACCAATGCTTCACAGCTCCAGGGTCCTAGGTTCGATTCCCGGCTGGGTCACTGTCTGTGTGGAGTCTGCACGTCCTCCCTGTGTGTGCGTGGGTTTCCTCCGGGTGCTCCGGTTTCCTCCCACAGTCCAAAGATGTGCGGGTTAGGTGGATTGGCCATGCTAAATTGCCTGTAGTGTAAGGTTAATGGGGGGATTGTTGGGTTACGGGTATACGGGTTACATGGGTTTAAAGTAGGGTGATCATTGTTCGGCACAACATTGAGGGCCGAAGGGCCTGTTCTGTGCTGTACTGTTCTATCTCTATGATAGGACAGGGGAGGGGAGGCTTCGTCCCCCGGAGTGCCTCCGATCAGGGCCCACCGATCGGCGGGCCGGTCTCTCCCCACCCTGGGCCTACTTTCCAGCGCGGCCAGCCCCTGAACACCAACACCATGTTGAGTCAGGGCCGCCGCACGTAAGAAGTCCGTTGGCGCGGCCCAACTGCGCATGCGTGGGTTGGCACGTCACCCATTTGGCGCTGGAAAGGAAGGCTGGAGCGGCTCCATTTGGATTCCCAGGATTCAAAGTTCATAAAACCATAAAACATTGGAGCAGTATTAGTCCACTCGCCCCATTGAATCCGCTCTGCCATTCAAATGTGGCTGATTTTTTTCTCATCCCCATTCTCCTATAAGACCGGGAGCGGAATTCTCCGACCCCCCCCCCCCCCCCCCCGGCCGGGTCGGAGAATCGCTGGGGGGCAGCGTGAATCCCGCGCCGCCTCTCCGACGCCGGCTGCCGAATTCTCCGGCACCGGTTTTTTAGCTGGGGTGGGATTGTGCCGCACCGGTCCGGGCCATTTGCAGTCCCCCCCCCCCCCCGGCGATTCTTTGGTCATCGATGGGCCGTGCAGCCACCCGTTTACGGCTAGTCCCGCCGGCGCGTATTAGACCAGGTCCGTACCGGTGGGACCTGGCTCTGAGGGTGGCCTGCGGAGTTCTCGGGGGTGGGTGCGCAGGGTGAACCGGCCCCGGGGGTTCACCCATGGTGGCCTGGCCCGCAATCGGGTTCCACCGATCTGCGGGCGGGCCTGTGCCGTGGGGGCACTCTTTCCCTCCTCGTCGGCTGTGTAAAGCTCCGCCATTGCCGGCGCGGAGAAGAAACATCCTACGCATGCACAGGAAACACGCTAGCAGTTCTGCGCATGCGCCAGAACATGCTGGCGCTCCTGCGCATGCGCAAACTTGTGCCAGCTGGCGGAGGCACAGTTGACGTGGCGCCAACCACTCCAGCTCCGGCCTAGCCATCAAAGGTGTGGAAGAGTCCGCACATTCCGCAGGGCCTGACACCGGAGTGGTTGACGCCACTCCTTGGCGCCAGTAAGGCCCACCCACTGGATACCGGAGAATCCTGGCCCATAAGTGCTCACCTGTCACATAAAGATAAATGGAAATGGTGGGTCGCAAAGGTCGGCTGGCGTGGGTCATAAAGGTCGGCCGGTTTGGGCCCCGAAGCATGGCCAGTTGGTAAAAGTGAGTCTCCGGCAAAAAAGTTTGAAAAACACCACTGTTAAAGAGACTGAACTGAGAGTAGATTTAGAGCTAGAATAGAATAGAATAGAACAGTACAGCACAGAACAGGCCCTTCGGCCCTCGATGTTGTGCCGAGCAATGTACCAGTAACCCCCCCACCCACTAACCTTATTTTTTAGGACACTAAGGGCAATTTAGCATAGCCAATCCACCTAACCCGCACATCTTTGGACTGTGGGAGGAAACCGGAGCAGCCAGAGGAAACCCACGCACACACGGGGAGGACGTGCAGACTCCACACAGACAGTGACCCAGCCGGGAACTGAACCTGGGACCCTGGAGCTGTGAAGCATTTATGCTAACCACCATGCTACCGTGCTGCCCACTAATAAAGCTAGTTTTAGCTTTCACGTTTTCAACAGTACACAAAAGTATCAAAAAAATCTAGAGAAGAATATCAGTGTTCTCAAAACATGATAAGAAAGGTACAATCATCCAAACTAGTAAAAAGTGAGGGCAATTAAAAATAATAATTTACTTGCAAAATATATATTTGCATTTTTACATGTTAATTGTCTCAGTATTAATCCCAAGTCCAATAATCATGAAGGTTATTTTTGATTGCTTCACTGTTGTTCAATGTCAATAGCCAAACCACTTAACTGCCAAGAAGGAAATTACCTTATCAATGCCAAAATAACGGCAAACTGTTTCAGAAGAAGGTCACATCCCAGGCAATTTTTCTCGTGACTGGAACAAAGAAATGATTGCAGATGCATTTATAATGTAACCTTAGGTATGGCCTGATTCCAAGCAAGAATAATTGTAGTTTTGTTTCCCATGTGCAGCATGTCCTCTGGAAACATTTTTGGTGGAGATTTCTAATTGCCAGATTAACTAAGTAAAGAAGACCATTGCTAGACAATGCTGATAAGCATATCCTCACTATTCTCCCCTTTACAAACCCACTAAAGATACTTCCCTGTCCATGGTTGCCGATATCATATACATTATCAAACTAAAATTGCCTTTAAGAAGCTTGGTTTAACTTTCCCTTCTTTCCCTCTCAACAACTCTTAGCTTCCTGTAAAGCCCAAATATGTCAAAAATGCAAATACTCTTGCCATATCGAGGAAACTTTTCTAACAACTCGATCCATTTCTGAACACAATACTAGAAAATATAGGTCACTTGCTCAAACAATCATCTTACCCCAGTTTGAAATCTTCCCCAATCTATTTAAATGTTTATTGACTTTATTTTTTCTCCCTCTCCATACATATTGGGGTGAGTTTCAATCTCTGGTCGATTTCCGGTGGAAATCATGCTGGCAAATTAATTACTCGCCAGCACAGAAACTGCATACCGCCATGGCCACAGAACATCCTCACCATGCCATATAACTGGGAAACCACTGCCTGTGGAAGGTCAGTGCAGGCTGGTGTGGTCAAAAGGGTTTCATGTGAGGTGAGAGGAACGAGTTAGGGACAGGACAGTCCTAATTAACTTTCCTTGTGAGATAATGTGAAACATTTGTGCTTCTCCTGGCTTTAGAAAGGAAATTTTCTTTAAAAACACATATCTTTCAGAGTTTCTTTGTGTCCTTACTTACTTCTGACTCATTTCAGCCTAGGAAAGTTACAATGACTTGCCCACTCGCATCCAAGATAAAACTGTGATTGGGTACAATGACATAATTGGGCTCTGACCTACTTTAATGACAAGAATCCAAGCAGCTGCAGGCAGAGGCCTTTTTGATCTCCTCAGAAGAACAGGTTAAAATCAGATCAGGGCAAAACAGGCAGGGAATCAACGGGAAGGTAATTCGGGGTATTTAACTACCTGTCCACCTGTTTTGTGCTAGGCAGATGGGGTCAATGTCCTTCTTTCTCCATCTGGTTCTGCCCAACATCACAGCAGCACAGTTATTTACTCTTCCCTATGTAATATCCCGCACAGGTCCAACAGGGTGAGAATAATTATCTTCCCTGTGGTCCTCACAGAGTATGAACTCCCCCGATAGGGGGTATGAGAACTCCAATTAACCATTGTATAAAAGGTCTGCCATTCAGGCACCAACCAGAAAAAGACCATTGGGGATCTACCAGGAACTGTATATACTATATTGTACATAATTCTACTTTCCTTTACTCGGTGTAGACACCCCTCGTCCTTATTAAACCCTCTTTCTATACTCTTATAAAAGAGAGCTTTCTCTACTTACCGCTTTCTCTCCTACTTTGCCGAACCCTTGCAGCTTCCGATGCTGACGGCTTTGAATTTCAGATAGATTTCTCAAAAAGGTCTGTGATACAGTTTTCTTGCTGCAAGAAGGGTACTCCATTCCCAGAGTATATATCAAAGTGTGTATATGGCAATCAATTTGCAGAGTTGAGGGGAAAGTACTGAAAAGCTGTTTTCAATGGATAAATAATTTGAAACTTTCTCAGTTTTGCACCAGAAACCAAGTTTTCCAACTAATCCCAATTGGAGCATGTAACTTATTCCTTATTCAGCACTTGCCAGTTTTTAATCTACTGTTTCTTTGAGTGGTTAAACATTGCTTGGTTCAGCAACATGCACACTATGCTTCCCCAAGCAGCATTTCTGTGAAGACAAATGAGGACAACTCTGAAGAGTCCAGCAGCCAAGATCCACAAAGATGCATCCATATTAGGGTAAACTGACTGCCATATGGACCTGAAAGAGTGGTGCAACAACTGGAGAGAGACTACTCAGTGTTTATGTTATAGCATTCTTTCATAAGCCTCACAGAAAATCTATGTTTTACACAGCGCAGCAATCATTATGCATCACTATCACAGTCCAGTAAGCACTATAGGTCAACTCAAAAATAAGAAAGGAAGGAAAAAAGGGCATTGACATTTTCAGATAAAATTATCTGTTGAACAAAAAAGTAAAGTTGCCAATCTGCAGTGACTTAATAGCAGCTGATGTTTCTGTCTGACAGGACATTATTTCTTTTTAATATCAAAAACACCTGAAAAGAAAAAGTAATTTGCCGCAAGAATCCAAGAAGTAATACATCAGGGAAAGATTATTTATAGGTTTTCTTTCTTAATTTTCAATATGAGTATGCAGGACCATTTTTAACGAATGGGTTAACAACTTGGGTAAACTTCCTTCATGTGCTAACTTAAAGATGTTTTTAACCCCATAAATGTATTTTTTAATAGCGCACTTAACTCCATTCAGTACATCAACCAATACCAATAGCTCTGGGACGAAATACAATCCCAATATCTCCCTTAAGCGGCATCATGTCAAGGGACATCCTTTGATTTAGAAGGTAGAATTATGTTAACTGCAGTCTTGAAACTGTGTGCTCCAGTTTCCTCCCACAAGTCCTGAAAGACATGCTGTTAGGTAATTTGGACATTCTGAATTCTCCCTCTGTGTACCCGAACAGGCGCCGGAATGTGGCAACGAGGGGCTTTTCACAATAACTTCATTGCAGTGTTAATGTAAACCTGCTTATGACAGTAAAGATTATTATTTTTGTCATTCACTACTACCAACATCCACCAACTTGTCATTATTCTAGATGCATTACAGTAAAGATCAGTTTAAATGTACCCATTTTACAATGCAAAGTTTTAAAAGTCCCATAGAGGGAACAATTATTTAGTTACACTAGCTGGATTAGAATTGTTCCTATAATTACCATATTTGCAACAAAAACAAATACAGCAATTAGGAATTTTCACTCATTGGTTTTATATCAAACACAGAATTTCCAGTCCCACGCACCCCAAGACTTTTAAATGGTCCGTCAAATTGTCCATCCTGCCGGCGACGATTCCAGTTCTGAGCAGGATCAGAATTATATGACACAGTTTGTACAAGACTTTGCAGCATTTTGCCCCTCAAATTTAAAAAATGTATCACATAAGATCTTTGAATTGTGTTTAAATCCTATTTGGAGAATGTTAGAAAAAGTTATTATTAATGATATCGACTTCTAGCAAATGCACTCAGATTGAATTTAGAGTGTCTTTTCCCTGTGTTTTAATCAAGAGTTAACACGGTGATGCATCAAAATTTTCTTTTCAACCTCAAGTTGCTTTCCTGAGCCACTCTTAGTAAAAGAGAGGGGAAGTAGTCAACAAGAACTTCAGAACTGGAATGTTCTGACTTTCTACACCATCTGTATCCACATTGTTTTTTTATTACATTATTACAACACATCTTTTTTTAATGAAACCAAACACATGATAACTTCCTATAACAACACTAATAAATTACCTGGGCCAGAATTACAAGGGGCTCGACTATTTCTGCATAAAGCAGAAGATAGTGTCACAAGATTTAAATTGCATCATTAAATTAATGAATAAATATAATCAATTTTTACACATCAGTGATGAACAAACTAAGAAAAAAATAATCCTAAATTTGAATGACCCAAGGTGTTTTTATGGGATGTTTTATTATGCCATAGTTCTATGGTTCTCAACTCTAGAAACCCTCATTTAAAATCAAAGATACAACTCACATTTCCAGAACCTAGTCAGGCAGAAGCACTATCTAGCTTGCTGCCTGGGGTTTAATTTCTTTTTACTATCCTTAATTTGCTGCCAGATGCAATAAACAAGTTATGGCCTCTGGGAAATAGCAGCTCACTCATCATCTGAATGACACTGTTAGGTTTTTATCACTCCCGAACTTAAGCTCAATCTGTGAGCTTTATGATTGGGTAGTGAGGTCCTTTGAATACCTTCCTTTGTTACCGAATTCCTTCTGATTGGGACATAACCTGATGGGAGACCCACTTGAGATTTGGGTGGTATGGGGAAAGAGGCAAGGAGAGGAGGATAGGGTGGTACTTGGATGTGGAGGAGAGGTGCTGAAGGCAAGCTGCATCAAAAAGTAATGATTCTCTGTGGATCAACTTGAAAGGCTTGTGGCTAACTTGTGGTGATAAATTTCATTTTATGTTCAAAAGAACCTACTACTGCACTGAATGTTTTTAACATTGTGCACATGTATCAATAGGCAAATGCAAATAATATCATTCGTTATTTTACCAGGGGGGTCAATTTGTTGCTCCCTAAAACCCTGATGCGTTCATACCTGTCTATGTGCAGGTGAGCATGTGAGGGTAGCCTTACCTGGGTTTTGACTATATGAAGGTGGAGAATTAACACTGCTTTACTTCTCGTTGTGCATTTCAAGTCATGGTTTGAATTCGATAACTTAATAACCAAATATATGGCATAGAAATATTAAAATATGCAACTTTTCTGTCCTTTCGCCTGAAGCTGTAGCGAGATTTAGTACAAGGTAAACTGCAGTTCATAAAAAAGAATTTTGCATTACAACAGCCGACATCACTCACCAAAAATCTGAATCAACTCTACTGCTGATACTGCATTTTAAATAGACATTCTTTGTACCCTTAGCATTGTATTTATTAGGTTAATTTTAGTTTGGGCTGTGGAATCCAAACACAAAAGCTTTATGAAATACTGTGCCTAAGTACAGTAGATATTAGTGTCATCTCAGCACAACCCCATAATAAAACAGACAACATAGCTGAGAGAAAAATAGCACTGCCCCTCATTGTTGAATGCATTTAGGAAAAACAATGTGAATTTACTATTGTCTTAAAGCTTGGCAGTATAGAACCGCTAGCATAATATATGCTACTAGCTGCAGACATATGAAACGTATCTGTCTCAATATGACAGGATGGGAATTGCGTGTGGAACTGGGTGACATGATCTTTAATTAAACTTAGAAAAAAAAACCAGAAAAGCCATAAAGCTTGCAAAACAAACACAAAAAAAATACAGCTACTAAGTTTAATCTTGTTGTTCCTCAGAGTCAGCAAGTTCTCTTCAGCTGTGCTACTTATTTTACCTCCACTATGCCCCCACTGCAACTAAACATCTACAACCAGGTGCATGCTGCATTCTCTTTGTAAAGTTCATCAGTCAGCCCATTAACCCTTCCTTTGTTTCTGCTGTTTCTACTCTAATCCTGGTCATTATATTTTATAGACCCTCGGTTTTGTCACATGGGAATGTTGCACTCAGGCTTCAGTCCTGGGTGACTAAGGGCTGTTCCATAAAGTCCACCAGCCTCCTCGTGAAGGTATCCATTTAGTCATCAATGGAATCTCTTAGCAGATAACGGAAAGAGCTAGAGTACACTTTTTCTTTTTAAAAAAGTGCTTTTATTTAAAACTTGTAATGATAAATAACTTGACATTTAGATAAACTGAAGCAAATTATCATAATACACCCAGAATTAAAACCAGGTATGTTTGGCATGGTGTTTTGATGATGTCTGTCTATGTGTGGACGTACAATTATGGCTCTTTAAAATATCTTCTAAAAATCCATTTATTTGATCCAGCTTTCAGTCACCAAGTCTAACCACCCATTTCTCCATGTCCATTACTGTTTGATTATTAGGGTGTGCCTTAGAATGTGCTGTATGAACGTGACTTGTTGAATTGCATTGTCCATGAGTCTATCAGTTTTGTACTAGCCAAGAATCAATAGGCCAAATGGCCTTCTTCTGCTCCTATACCTTATGGTCTTATGGCAACAGCAATATAGACTACACCTGCAACCTATCTAGGATGGTTTCCTCATAAGATGACATAACCCCTTTAATGAGGATAAAATACTTGTAAAATTTGTAACATTCCCCCTTCTCTGGGAGTGTATGACCTGAGCAGCAATTTAAGCACATCCTGCCATTAGGACCTTGTGAGAGTTCCTCATAGGGTGTCTTAATCTTACTTCCTGGAGGCCCACAGCTGTGTTCTGTCATGGCCATCCTGCTATTTACTGTAAGGGTAGCAGTGACACCAATGCACAATACTATGGTCCTGTGGGTACTGTGCAAGTGCATGGCTGAAATGTGATTTGTTCTAATTTAGTCTGTTGCAGAACAATCATTTGGCATCGACAGTAGTTCAAATATTGTAGCTTTATTCATATTTTAGATACTTTCTGGGGGACTGTTGATGTTCCTGTCAAAGGCCTAATAGTTTCATAGACGGTGTAGTTCAATAACTAAAACACCACCTCCATTTTTCACTAATGTACAGAAATATCTCAAGGCACTTCACAAATAGTCACAAGGAAACAGATGCTGAGTCAGGAAAGAGAAATTAGAAAGGGTGACTGAAAGTTCCCTACGTAGATGTGTTTTGAGATTTTTGTTAAAGGTGATCACCTCTGCACACCCACATGTTTGCAGCTACCTATGTACACAATATTCTGCTGGCCTGTTTAAAAATAAATTATGGGTGTTCTGAGGTTTTATATAAACAAAAGCCAGCGTTCACATACTTCTTATTGTCTCCTTACCAGGCATCATTCTTCGGTGAAAAGTTGAGCAAAAATCAATCCCTGCAAATGCTGCTTTTGAAGTGAAATGTACGCAAAAGCAGTCCTGAATTGTTCACTGTTAAACTGTCTCTCAATATGTGAGGAAACACTTAAATTTTATTTTGTGCAAATCTTGATGGTCTGGCTCAGGTTAGGAATTTGGGAAAAAAGGCCAAAAGTAAATCATCCAACACTAATTTGGTACAATTCTCAAATAAAGCTTCATGTCTGTTTGTAGTTGTTTCCTGAACAATTCCTGAACAGAGACTAATATCTCTCAGTCAAATTGTGCGCCCCAGTTGGACTGGTTACCAAACCCTACAAGTCACTTATACTGGGCGAAATTCTCCGACCCCCACGACGGGTCGGAGAATAGCGGGAGGGCCTTCCCGACATTTTTCCCACCCTCCCGCTATTCTCCCCCACCCCCCGCCCAACTCCCGACCCGAATCGCTGCCGCCGTTTTTTTACGGCCGGCAGCGATTCACAGCTGTTCAATGGGCCCAGTCCCAGCCCTTTACGCCGTTTTTACGAACGGCAAACACACCTGGTCTGGCCGTTCGTAAAAACGGCGTCACAAACTCGCTTTTCATAACCATGGCACCGATTGGCACGGCAGTACCACGGCCGTGCCAAGGGTGCCATGGGCCCACGATCGGTGGGCACCGATCGCGGGCAGCGGGCCCGATGCCCGCGCACTCTTTCTCCTTCCGCCGCCCCGCAGTATCCATTCGCGGGGCGGCTGAGGGGCAACCCGGCCCGCGCATGCGCGGGTTTCGCGCAAATACGCGATGACGTCATCCGCGCGTTGGAGTCTTCCAATCCGCGCATGCGCGGCTGATGTCATATGACGCGTCAGCCGGCGCTAACTCCGGCAAGCGGGCTTAACGATATTCGTTAAGCCCGTCATGCCGGAGCCTACGGCGTCGGGCTGCTAGCCCCGACCGGGGACCAGAATCGGTTCCCGGTCGGGAAGGGGCGCGCTGGCGTCAAACCCGCCCGGGTTTGACGCCAGCTTTACGATTTCTCCCGTTTTGGGAGAATCGCGCCCACTATTCCTGAGAATATTGCTAATTACTTACAAATTTACTTCTCATGGAAGAAATATTTCCATATACTTTGTGCAATGCACCGTGCAGATCTGAAGACATATTGGCCGGAATTTTCTGGTCATCGGGATTCCTTTTTCCCACTGGCAGCTCACCCCCACCCATGGATTTCCCAGTGGCGTGGGCTGGTTTCAATGCTCCAGGTTGGGAGCTCTATGCTGCCTCCCTGCTAGATTCCCGCACTCCCCCCCCACCCCCACTGGAGCAAAGAATTGGTGGTTGTTTTGCGCCTGTGTTCCTGCCGTAAAACACCACCATTTTCACGTTGGTGTGGGTACTTAGTCTCCCAAACAGAGGATCAAGCCCCTTACCTTTATGCAACAACTAGCATCTTCTCCTGCCGTTAACACTTCCACTGTCTCGTGACCTATACACATTTGTTGCAATCTCTCCCACCAATCACTGATCTCCTACTCTCCTCCAGCTGCTCCACCCCCTCTTAAACAGTATATAAGCCATCACATTTCATCCTCTCTTTAGCTCTGAAGCAGAGTCATACAGAATAACTGTTTCTTTCTCCACAGATTCTGCCAGACCTGATGAGCTTTTCCAGCATTTTCTGTTTTTGGCTCACATTTGTGAATGCCTCTCAACAGTATTATTTTAGTAACATGGTAATTTTCTGTTCCATAATCCAGGGTTTAGCAGATTCCACAAAAGGAAATATTTTCACAATTCCTTATTTTAAAATAAATAGCATATACCTTCAAAAACAGCTGTTCGTGAATGGATACATTGTTCATCTCCTGTTTGTAAAGATAAAGTTAGGCATTACAAGACTGGAAAAAGTAACCTTCTGCTTGTAAATAATCAAACCCGCAGCAACAGCATAACAAAGGCTAACTAAGTAACTTAATTACTTAGTTCAAATACTCTTCAGTATTGGAATATGTTCTGAAATTCAATCCTCCAAACTTATTTTTTTCAAAACAACATTCCAATATATCAGCCAAAACAGACAGCTCAATCACTTTCAACACTAGTGTGGGATGTGTAAAACAATATAGACCACTTCAATTCTTCTTATTTCAAAGATCCCAACAGACAAATATAAACAGAAGAGCACATTTAATCTTAATCTTGTCTTCTGATGTGCGATTTGCTACATAATAAATAATCCCAGTGATACTAATAGAATTGATGCGTACAATTCAAATTCGAATAACTAAAATGAGCCTTTAGACTAAAAATCAATCGATTCACTTGATCTTTTTGTCTTTTATCACTATTTGCGTCACAGCAATAGTATTTCAGGGTCACTGTGCAAAACGCATTTTTCGACACAATGCTAATAAATTATAATTTCTGTTATACAAAAGCCATTTTCTCTCTCACCTACTGTAGGATTGTTGCAATAATCCAAAGTACCCTCATGCATGTGTCTGTGTCACTGTATAGTGTAAATGTCACATTGCTTTCTTCAATGTACAAAGAGGCACAAAAAGACAACACCTGTTACATGCGAATAGCACCAGAATCAAATTTAGCCTTATGTTCTTGGCAGGTGAAAAAAAACAAGATATTTCCAAATCAAAATCATTCACAAATTTGCTGAGGAAAAGATATTTCCAACAGTGAATAATGACAATTTGTATGATGGAAATTTAACTTTGTTCACCACCATTAAACTTTTGAATTGAATTATTCAAAAACAAAACAAGTTACTGGCTTGTGATATTGCAGAAGCAGTTTCATGCCATATATAATCTTATAAAACATTTACATGCATGAGACGCTTCAAGCTATCTGCGTGCTACAATGGTGTCAAACAAAATGCTAATTTACATGTTACTTTTGATTTAACTTTAAAGTGGCAAACTGATTCAAATCACAATAAAGTCAGCAGCTTCAATTAGACTAATTTATCATGCCTGAGGTTAAACCAAGGGTGCACAGTAAGAATAAGCCAAGGTAGCTGACTGGTTACGTACAAATAAACCTTAAGCGTCAAATGTTATAGATTCGGAATGCGTAGTTCCTCAAAAAACAAAGATCAGTAGCTAAAAGGTTGAGGAAAATATGGCAATGATCAGATGTGATTGTAGTGTAACTAAACAGCTTTTTCCATTACAAGTAAGTGAACCATCCAAGAGCCATTGTTCATGGGCCGGATTAAAAGGATCTCTGAGACAATTGAAATTAATAGTTTTCTTTGGCCTATACTCTTGAAGATGATAAGCAACATTGGTTGATGCTGTTAACATTGTAAGAAGTCTTACAACACCACGTTAAAGTCCAACATGTTTGTTTCAAACACTAGCTTTCGGAGCACTGCTCCTTCCTCAGGTGAATGATGAGGTATGTTCCAGAAACATATATATAGACAAAGTCAAAGATGCCAGACAATGCTTAGAATGCGAGCATTAGCAGTTAATTAAGTCTTTACAGATCCAGAGATAGGGGTAACCCCAGGTTAAAGAAGTGTGAATTGTCTCAAGTCAGGACAGTTGGTAGGATTTTGCAAGCCCAGGAAGGAGCAGTGATCCAAAAGCTAGTGTTTGAAACAAACATGTTGGACTTTAACCTGGTGTAAGACTTCTGTGCTCACCCCAGTCCAACGCCGGCATCTCCACATCATGGCTGTTAACATTAACATCTTTAACAAAATAGATGAAAATATAGTTTTAGATAGAATAAGCTACTTCAAAGTAGATTTGGGGCTGGGGAGTTATAACAGCATAAGTGTTCTGTTCCTGGACTAGTAATCCAAAGGCCTGCACCACAGAGACAAGGGCTCAAATCCCATCATGAAATTCAAGCAATTAAGAAATTTGGAATAAGAAGTTGGTGTCAGTAATGGTGAACTTTAGGAATGTCGTAAAACCCATCTGGATAACAAATGTTCTATGGGGAAGGAAATCTGCTGTCCTTATCTGTGATGTTGCATATGTGACTTCAAATCCACAGCAATGTGGATGACTCTTAACTTCCCTCTGTAATGCCCAAACAAGCCATTTTGTGGTATTCAAGAGGATGGTTTACCATTACCTTTGAGGGCAGTAACTGCTGGCTTTGCCAGCGATGCCCACATTCCGTGAATAAATAGAAAGGATACTGGCCCAGATAATAGCCAAGGAAATGTTCTTAAAGAGAGTAGGCAATTGCCATTGAGCCCCTTGCCCATACTTTTAGGAGCTCACCGATTAGGGACTATTCTTTCACATTGGAAGGACACTAACCATAGTTCCAGATTTAAAAAAGGTTGATTATGCAGAATTGGGCAACTGTAGGGCTGTTAGTTTGACTTCAATAATAGGTAGCACAGACAAATATGTCGCTAGAGATGTGCTATATGAACACATTAGCAGGGACATCACCAGGAACATACAATAAGATTTCTGGAAAAGATCACATCTTACAAATTTGATAGATGTTGTTGGAGAAACCACCAGAATAGCAGATGAGGACAAGTCAGTAAATATTATCTACCTAGATTTTGTTTGCTAAGATTTGAGAATTGGATGAGCACCAAAAGACAGAAAGTTGTTATTAATGGTTCTGGATCTACTTGGGACTGGATTCCAGTCTTGTCCTGCGCAAATTGGTGTTAGGGCCTTTGATCTTTGCCTTTTTGTTTATCAATGGTCTAATTGTAGGTTTTGGGGGAATGAGCCACATGTTTGTGGGCAACATGTTGGGTGGGATTCTCTGAGCCCTGGGCCGGAGAATCCCCGCGACCAGGCCACGCCGCCCCGATGCCGGCACGCAATTCTCCGCAGAACGGATTGGCACCAAGGTGCTTGGCGCGGTGCCAGTCGCGGGCTCTCTACGCGGCCGGCCCGGCGATTCTCAGCCCGGGATGGGCCGAGCGGCCGTGGTGAAAACGCTGAGTCCTGCTGGTGCCGTCCACACCTGCTCACAGCCGGCGGGAGCTCTGTGTGGAAGGGTTCTTTGGGTGTAATTGAGAGTAGATAGTAAGGAGGAAGGCTACACTTATTGTAAGTACTCACCATTAAACATTTTTGCAAAACCAGTCCGATCTGCCTCTAACCTCTATTTCATGGGTGGGAAGGATGGGTAGTGTTGAAGGGGCACGTGGTGCAAGGAGGCCATGACACATGAATGTCCCACGTGGTAACCCCCTCACCGAGAAGTGGCTGGCATGGGGGCAGCAGTGTGAGCCCGCCTTGTATGGCATCATTCTCAGCGAGTGAGCCCTAACCATTCACCATCTTCTGCAACAACACCACCCTCTGAACCCTGTCGTTCTAAGGACTAAGGGAACGGGAAAGGGTGAAAGGTTCGGGGGAAGATGGAATCTGTGTTGGATGGGGGTGGGGGGGGGGGTGAAAGTTGAAGTTGTGGGTGGGGAAAGTGGTGGGACAGGGCGCCTGAGCTGCCAGTGGCGTGGCCTCCCAGTTGGTAATCGGGAGGTGATGAGGTTGTCTAATGTGCAGCAGCCCTGGATCACATGTTGGGTAGCCTGTCGTGCCAGCGCATGCTCTATTCCCGGATCCTCCTGGACATCGTCTTCATCCTCCTCTTCAGATGAGGCCTGCCATTCTTCCTCCTCCTCCAACACGTAATGCTGCTGCTGCATAATGTTATGAAGGCCACGACAATGCTTGAGACCCTCTAGGGGCTATATGGGAGAACTAGATCGGTCCAGGCATCAGAAGTGTATCTTGAGCATGCCATTGCACCAATCAATGACACTCTTGGTTGCTGCTTGTGTGTTGTTATAACAGTTCTCACCCTCGGTCTGCGACTGTCTGGCATAGGTGGTGCACAGTCTCCCTTGAGCCGGAGTCAGTGGTGTCACACGTCGAGCACCTCCGCGAAGGACAAGCGCCAATGGTATACACGTGGCCTGATATGGCGTCTCTTTCGCTCTCCCTGGATTGTTGGGCGGCCTGCACTTAAACCACTTAAACCTTCCCCTGGTTCTGCAGAGTGACACCGGCCTTATGGCCGCACCCTAGCCCCCACTCTCCCAACTCACCACCCCTGCATCCCACCCTCCACCATACCACCATCCCCCAACTGGCCGCCACCCACCAGCAGAGCATCAAGCAGCCCACCCAATGGCAACACCCACAGTAGCCCCTACTGAGGTGTACCAGACGGGGGTTAGGGAGTATACCACTGGCAAGGGCAATACCAGCCGACGGTACTCCTGGCAGCAGGAACGGGCACCAGGACTAGAGGGCCCCTGCGGTGCTGGGCACCAACGGGCCAGGGGTGTGGGGATGGGGGAGGAGGGACATACGGGAGAAGGGTCCACCAATTGGGGCCACTGTGATGCCCGTTGGATCTAGTTTAATCTCCCCTGCCTGAGGGGATTCACTGAGACTGTAAGACTTGGAGCTGCTCGAGGAGGAGGAGGGTCCTGCTGCAATGGAGCATGACTCAGAGGAACAGGAGGCAGTCGCTCAGCATGGAAAGCCAGCCGTCCAACAGGCCGAGGAGGAGGAGGTACAAAGGAGGCGCCGCATGAGGCCTCACCTGTACCGGCAGCGCCTGTCATTTGTGGACCTGCCGGACCGGACTTGCCGTCAAAGACTCTGGCTGAGCAGGGGGACAGTGCGATATATCTGCCAGGTCATGGCACACCTGGCACCGTGGGGGAATGGGGAAGGACACCCTCTCCCAGTGGCATTCAAGGTGACGGTCGCCCTGAACATCTATTCCATGGACTCCTTCTAGGCGACTAGTGGGGACTTGTCCGGTATCTCACAGATTGGCATCCATGCCGTGACAGAGGCCCAAATGCCCAGTCGGCACAATACATCCATGTCAATGTGGACTGAGCCCATCAGGCTGCCCGGATAGCGGGGTTCACCGCCCTCGCCCACATTCCCCGGGTCCAGGAGGTGATCGACAGGATTCATATTGCCCTACGAGTACCTGCAAATGACAGGCCGCTATACACAAACTGAAAGGGGTTGCACTCGATGAAAGCGCAGCTGGTGTGTGACCATCTGATGTGCATCATGCATGTCTGCGCCCGAAACCCAGGCAGTGGGGACGATGCCTTCATCCTGGCACACTCAACGGTTCCTGACCTCTTCACGGCACACCTCTGACTGGGGGGTTGGCTCCTGGGTTACAGGGGTTATCCACTGCGGTCGTGGCTGATGATGCCTATCCGGAGGTCACAGACTCACGTTGAGATCCGCTACAATGTCACCCGGAGTGGTGAACGCTGGTAAACTGTGGTCCCTGAGTCACGCCCACACCCAAAATCCGGCCATATCCCATTCCATGCCACCCTAACCCTCACCTGCCCTGAGGCCAGCCCAGACCAGCCCACCCCTCCACCCTTCTGACAGAGCACTGAGGCAGGTTGTAATATTGTGCACAGTTGTGTAATGTGAAATCATACAGATTTGTCCCCTAGACCCTATTGCTAAACTGTGTCCTACACTCGTGCCAACTTAACTGTTGTCTAATTTTCTGACCTTACTAACACTATGTCCAGCTGGATCCCCAGACGGTACATGAGGAGTGGTGGTGGCCTGCTATGATTCTTGCCCTGTGACCTGGGTCCCCTTTGGCGGATGTCTTCTGCGGCGACCAGGCCTGGATGGACCCGACTGCTGCTCTATGGTGCCGCCCTGTTCTGCCCGCTGCGCACCAGATGCACCAGGGGCAGGAGGAGGGAAATCTGGCACAGCCCCCATCACCTCCTGCTTCCTCGGGGTGCTGATTGTCCCTGGGCTACTCCTTGGGAAAGGGGTGCCAGCGGAGATATCCCCTGAGACTCATCCTCCACCTGGTGCTGCCGGTCCTGGAAGCCCACTCTTGTTTTGGCCAGATTCTGCTTGCTCGCGCACATGGAACACTGGGAGTGGGCCACCTCCATCTGAGGCAGCGCCACTTCACCCATTGTGCCACCACATTCTGCATCTGTGCTACATTAGCCAGTGACTGTGCCATCTCCTTCTGGGACTGTGCCACCTCCCTCTGTGTCTGTGCCATGTTAGCCAGCACCTGGGCAATGCCACTGATGCCCTCAGCCATGGCCTGCTGTGACTGCGCCATACTCAGGGGCGCTGCTGCAATGTCTAGGTGGCTCAGGCACATGGCTGCCTGCGAGGCTGCAACCCTGTCCTAGGCCTTGGCCACCGCCTGCACAGATTGCCCCAGACGTTGGACATACTGATCCATAGCTGAAACACTCGCCCCTCAAGGCCTCCACAGCAGATGCCACCTCTGCGGTGTTGGCCTGGGTGGCACATATCGCCGGCACCACCTCGTGGTCTTTTTTTGAAATAAATTTATTGTACCCAATTCATTTATTCCATTAAGGGGCAATTTAGCATGGCCAATCCACGTAGCCTGCACATCTTTGGGTTGTGGGAGCGAAACCCACGCAAACACGGGGAGAATGTGCAAACTCCACATGGACAGTGACCCAGAGCCGGGATCGAACCTGGGACCTCTGCGCCATGAGGTCACAGTGCTAACCCACTGCGCCATCATCTCTTGTTCTTATACGCAGTTGGACTCCTTCACCTGCACTGCAGGTGCTGGATGCTCGCCAACAATCCTTCATGTAGCCTCTGGCTCTGTGACTGCATCTCCACAATTGATGGGATTGTTGTTCGCCTTGCTGCCATCCTGTTGGCTGGGATGGTGTGTGTGGGGAGTGAAGTGTGTATATGTGGCTGCAGCTTGTAAGCTTCTTGTCAGCTCCACGTGGCGCCAATGCTAGTTCCTCGCCGTCGCTAAATCGGTCCAGGTGCGGCCCAAGTTCTTCTGTCGTAGAAGTCCGCGAATCCTGCCCCGAGGTCAACATTTAGTACCAGGACTGGAGAGTTCTGCCGGATCTGCGGGGCAGTGGGGTGGGGAGACAGGGAATGTCAGCAAGATGAGGATGTCCTTGACTATCCAATACTATCAGGTTGCATGGCCACCCTGAGTTGTACTGCTGCGCCACCCTCACCATGAGCACTCCCGTTCACTCCCCCGGCCCCTTCGAGATTATGTATTCTGCACTGCACCCTATCCCCATTAGTGATTGGCACCCGGCCTGTGATGTGGGGGCCCTCTGCCCTCACAATCCATCCCTGCCAATTGGAGTACCAGTGGCTGCCACAACCATTGTTAGCGGTAGGCTCTGGAGCCCTTGTCCTGTTTCTCACAGTGAGGTCTGCCACAATGTCCACTCATGTATGTCATGAGATGCAGACAGGCAGTGATTGACACACAGGATAACCAATGAGCACATACGACACAGAACAACCAATCACCAGACAGGACACCACCACTATAAAGCCCACAGGGCATTAAAGCTCTCCCTCTCTCACAAGACACGGCTCAGGAGATAGTCGCAGTGCACAGGCCAGTGAACATCATCACCATGTGATAGAGAGCTAGTCTGGTCAAGCCAGTAGGAGGTTATCAGTTAGGTTAATAGAGTGTCAACCCCCAGCAGATTATGTACAGCAATCAATAGGTTCAATAAAACAGTGTTGGACCATCTCCTGTGTCGGAAGCCTGTTTCTTGTTTCACTGCATCCAGTTGCAGTCAATGTTAGACCAACACAGATAACACATCATGGTACCAGAGAGCTGTTAACTCTAACGAACCCACCTCGAGTGAATCTGCAACGACCAGCACGCAGTCATCCAGCGGCATGGAAAAGATCCAACCTCCTCTGCAACTCCGGATTCCGGCAACCTCGGCACCAACTGGAAAGTCTTCAAACAGAAGTTCCTCCTGTATATCGGAGGCCTCGTACCTCGAGGCTGCATCGGATGCCCGAAAGATCGTGCTGTTCCTGTTGACTGCGGGGGATCACGCCATCCACATCTGTAACTCGCTCACGTTTGCCGATGGCGAAGACAAGACGAAGTTCAAGACGGTTCTGCTGAAATTCGACAACCATAGTGCCATTGAGGTGAATGAGAGCTTTGAATGGTACATTTTCAAACAGAGGCTTCAGGGTAATGATGAACCTTTTCAGTCCTTCTTGACCCATCTCCGCACCCTAGCGCAGTCATGTAATTATGATTCGACGGCTGATTCCATGATCCGGGATCAGATCGTTTTCGGTGTCCAGTCTGGCTCCCTGCGGGAGCAGCTCCTCAAAATCAAACAGTTGACCCTCTCCGTCGCCATCGAAACGTGCGTTATCCATGAGCATGCCAGGAATCGTTACTCCCACATCAGGGTGGCAGAAAATGCCAAACTAGTCTCCCACGAGGCAGAAAGGGTGCAGGCTATCGCATAAATGCAAGGCCTGAGCATCGAGGAGATTGGCCGTTTCGCGTGATTTTCCCGGGTCCCTACGCATGCGCGCCACGACCGGATAGACGACGTGGCTGAAGACCCGGATGCGCGTGTGCGAATGTCGGCTGACCACACTGTGCATGCGCGATGGCGCGCGGAATGCGCTGATGTCAGCGTCATGACGTGTCCAAATTGTGGCTCCGCCCATTTAAAGTGGCAATGTCCAGCCAAAGGAAGGCGATGTCTACAGTGTGGAAAGCCTGGGCATTACGCAGCCTTGTGCAGGTCCGCTCCACCGACCAACAGCCAGCGATTCCAACTGCAGCGCAGACATGTCCGCTGCGTACAACAAGGCATGCAGGATTCGGATCCCGACAGCCCAACGGACCCCGATGCTGACTGCCTCGAGTCTCCATATCGGGTGGGCATAATCACCATGTGCGAGCTGGCTTCCACCATGCCTACAAACTGCCTTTCAATCCTCAGTCTGGATCCTAACGACGAGTGGTGTGCTGTCATCACGGTTAACCAGTCTCGCATCCGATTGAAATTGGACACTGGCGCATCTGCAAACCTCATAGCACAGTCGGACCTCAACAGCATCCGAGACCAACCTAGCATTCTTCCACCAGCCTGCCAGCTCCTTGACTACAATGGCAATGCCATCGCTGCCAGTGGGTCGTGTCAGCTAGGTGTATCTCAGAAGGCAATCAAAGCGACGTTACGATTCGAGATCGTCCAGCCTGACAAGGTATCCCTGCTCGGTGCTCGCGCATGCAAACTCCTAAATCTGGTCCAGCGGGTCCATGCCATGTCCTCGACACCGGCGACAGCCTCGCCCAATGTAAATCTCCAGGCTGATATAGACGACATTCTCACACAACACCACGTGTTCGATGGAATGGGCACGCTCCCATATTGTTACAAGACATTGCTCAAACCGAATGCCATCGCAGTCATTCATGCACCATGCCGGGTGCCGGCCCCTCTCAAGGATCGTCTGAAAACGCAGCTACGAGAGCTCCAAGACCAGGGTATCATCTCAAAGGTCACGGAACCAACAGACTGGGTCAGCTCCATGGTCTGCGTCAAGAAGCCCTCTGGTGAACTCCGCATTTGCATTGATCCCAAAGACCTGAATCGCGAGCACTACCCGATCCCAAAGCGTGAAGAGTTAACCTGTGAGATGGCTCATGCCAAATTCTTTACCAAGCTGGACGCCTCCCGTGGTTTCTGGCAGATACAGCTGGACGAGTCCAGCCGGAAGCTGTGCACGTTTAACACTCCGTTCGGCAGGTATTGCTACAACCGCATGCCTTTTGGTATCATATCAGCTTTCAAAGTATTTCATCGCACAATGGAGCAAACGATGGAGGGCATCGAGGGGGTTCGAGTCCATGTGGAGGACGTGATCATCTGGTCCACGACGCCCGAGGATCACATCGCTCGCTTCAAACAAGTTTTCCAGAGGATACATGAAAACGGCCTCCAGCTCAACAGGGTCAAATGCTCATTTGGTAGGTCCGCTATCAAGTTTCTGGGTGACCACATTTCACAGCAGGGTGTGCAACCTGACGCTGACAAGGTGCTGGCAATCAATGCCATGAAGGCCCCAAAGGACAAAAAGGCGGTCCTCCGTTTCACGGGATGGTGAATTTTCTTGGGAAATTCATTCCCAACATGGCATCCTACACCACAGCCCTCTGGCATCTCGTAAAAAAGTCAACAGTGTTCCAGTGGCTTCCCGCACAGCAAGCGGAGTGGCTTGAGCTGAAGGCGAAACTCACCACAGCCCCAGTATTGCCATTCTTTGACCCAACCAAGGGTACCAAGATATCCACAGACGCAAGCCAGGACGGCATTGGGGCGGTGCTCCTCCAGCGAGACGACTCCTCGTCCTGGTCTCCAGTGGTATACACCTCCAGGGCCATGACTCCGACCGAACAACGGTATGCCCAGATTGAAAAGGAGTGCTTGGGTCTCCTGACAGGAATAGTCAAGTTTCATAACTACGTATACGCCTGCCAAAGTTCACGGTGGAAACAGACCACAGGCCTTTAGTCCACATAATCCAAAAGGATTTAAATGACATGACATCTCGGCTGCAGCGAATTCTTCTTGGTCTCCGCTGATATGACTTCGAGCTCGTCTACACACCACGTAAGGAGCTGATCGTCGCAGATGCCCTATTCCGATCCGTCACCACGCCGTGTGAACAGGGCAACTTCTTTCGCCACATTGAAGCACAGGTGCAGCTGAGTGCCAGCAACCTCCCAGCCACTGATGAACGAGTTGTCCAAATACACGAAGAAACTGCCAAAGATCCCCTACTGCAGCGCGTGATGAAGCACCTCGCCCATGGCTGGCAAAAGGGGCAGTGTCCCCAGTTCTTCAACGTTAAGGACAACCTGACGGTTTTTGAGGGTATCCTTCTTAAACTAGATAGAATCGCCATTCCCCAAAGCATGCAAAACATGGTGCTCAGACAGATCGATGAGGGTCACCTGGGGGTCGAGAAATGTTGACGCAGGGCTCGGCAGGCAGTTTACTGGCCTGGCATCAACACAGACCTCAACTGCACAATATGCCAGAAGTTTCACCATCTCAGCCCAAGGAAACACTGCAACAGCACGAGATTGTGACCTCTCCGTGGTCCAAGGTGGGGATAGACCTCTTTCGCGCCAATGGGCGTGATTACGTGCTCCTGGCCGACTACATCTCCAGCTACCCGGAAGTGGTGAAACTGCTGGACCTCACGTCTGTCATAATATACTCACAAGTATATGTTGGTGCACAGACAGACATTGATTGACACACAGGATGACCAATGAACACACAGAACACAGCAGCCAATCACCAGACAGGATACGGCCACTATAAGGCCAGAGGGCACTAGTTTCTCTCTCTCTTGGGATGCAGCCTCTGAGACAGTCAGAGCCTGTGAGCAACAACTAGAACATCCACCATGTGGTAGTAAGATAGTCTGGTCAGGTTAGCCTCAGGTCTCCAGTCAACTCAGCATAGTGTCAACCCACAGTTAAAGTATGTTTAATAGTTAAGAGTTCAATAAAATAGAGTTGCATTTCTTCAAGTGTTGGAACCTGTCTCTCTCACTGCTATGGTGAACGCAGGCCTCGCAGACCCAGCATACCCAACACATCAACGTCCAAGTCAATCATCAAAGACTGCAAAGAGACGTTTACCAGGCATGGGATACCACTAACGGTAATGAGTGACAATGGTCCATGTTTCTACAGCCAAGAGTGGTCCGACTTTGCATGAACCTACCACTTTAGTCACATCACATCCAGTCCCCATTACCTGCAATCAAACGGGAACGCCGAGAAAGGGGTCCATATTGTCAAGCTGTTACTGTGCAAGGCTGCAGACTCATCCTCGGATTTCAACTTGGCGTTATTGGCATACAGGGCACCCCTCTGTCGACTGGTTTGCCTCTGGTGCAGTTGCTCATGAACCCCAACCTGAGGACGTCTGTTCCAGCCATCCATGTTCCAGACCTTGACCACCTCACGGTGTTGCAGAAGGTGCAGCGATCCAGGGACCAGCAAAAGATCACATATGATGCTCATGTCACGGATCTGTCTGTGCTGGCTCCAGACGATGTTGTTCCCATTCAGCTGTCTGAGGGAGGTTGGTCAGCCCCAGCTGTTGTCATCAGAAAGGCTGCTCCCAGGTCCTTGGTTGTCCAAATTGCGGCGCAATAGGAGGGTGCTGCGTAAAGTTCCCTGCCCATCACCCGACCGGACTTCCCCGCATGTCATCATGCCTCCTCCGGACGTCTTGCACCACGAGGCCACCAATCTGGCAGCGTTCCCACCTGTCCACAAGGCCACCGAGATGGCAGCCATCTCACCTGTCCAGGTGCCGCCGTACCCCCTCCACCTCTGCGGCAATCGACAAGAATTCATCGCCCACCACAAAGACTGAATCTATAGACTTAAATCTTGTAAATTCTGTTCAGTTTGCTCTGTACCTGCACGATAGACACCTTCCCATGTACATATGTTCATTCATTCCCCACTTGTACATAGTTGTGCATGCATATACAGCCACGTTCCAAAATTTATTTTAAAAGGGGAGATGTCATAATATCCACTCAGATATATCATGAGATGCAGACAGGCAGTGATTGACACACAGAAGAACCAATGAACACACATGACACAGAACAACCAATCAGCAGACAGGACACCATTACGATAAAGCCCACAGGGCATTAAGGCTCTCCCTCTCTCACAGGACACGGCCAGGGAGATAGTCGCAGTGCACAGGCCAGTGAACATCATCACCATGTGATAGAGACCTAGTCTGGTCAAGCCAGTAGGGGGTTATCAGTTAGTTAATAGAGTGTCAACCCCCAGCAGATTATGTACAGCAATCAGCAGGTTCAATTAAACAGTGTTGGACCATCTCTTGTGTTGGAAGCCTGCTTCTCGTTTTACTGCATCCAGTTGCAGTCGATGTTGGACCAACACAGATAACACATCAAGGTCTACTGTGGGTATCCTCACTGGCTGAGTGTGGTGCTATCCAGCCAGGTGGGTGGCATCTGATTGTGTGGTGAAGACGTTCATACTGTAGCCATTCGTTTCCATGTTAAGCTCTTGGTGTCTGGGCAGGTTCAACAGATGGGGGTGAGCGAGGGATGTTGGCATTTGCTGGGACCTTAGCTGTGGTTTTATATGTGGAGCCTGTGTTTTACACACAGGTTGTGACGGGGACCTGGTCAGTTCTCCTGCCCGGAGACAGGATGATGGGGTCAGGGGCACAGTGGACAGATAGAGTATGGAGACATCTTGGCCGGGGTTCTCCGACCCCTGGCTGGTGTCGGCGATTCTCCGGGCCCTGATGGGCCAAGTGGCCGTCCAGTTTTGCCCAGTCCCGCCGCCATGAATTACTCACCTCACGCATGGCAGGACATGGCAGGTGAGTACGCAGGGGCAATCCCTGGGGAGGGGGTGTGGAGGGATCCGACCCGGGGGGGCCACGTTGACCTGGCCCGCTATCGGGGCATACCGATCTGCGGGCGGGCTTGTTCCATGGGGTGACTTCTTCCCTCGGTGCCGGGCCCCTGTAGGGCTTCGCCATATTGCCCGGGGGCTGGCACGGAGAAGAGAACCCCTGCGCATGCGCGGAAATATGCCGACTGGTCCGTGCATGCGTGAGATCACGCCAGCTGTTCCACGCATGCGCGATCTCTCCCCGGCCCTTCACGCCGGCTGGAGCGGCGCCAACCCCTCCGGCAGCACATAGCCCCCTATAACGAGAGAATTCCTCAGCTTGGGGGGCCGTTGACGCTGCAGTCATTGCCGCCGGTTTTCCCACTGGCGTGGGGATATAGCCCCAATTTCAGAGAATCCCGCCCCTTGTGATCCTCATGGATGGGCTAGCTGGTGTCACTGGTGAGGCTTTTAATCTGAGAGGGACTTTGTGTCAGGGAGGGTGCCAGCAACAACAGTGCATGTGTCTTTCGTTTGGGGTGAATTCTGCTAATCCTTTGCTTCCCCTGCTCTGGGGCTGCGCTTTAACGAGTGCCAACACCTGGTGGGCTGGCGATTGAGCAAGGCCGTGCCCATCCCCTTAATGATACTCCTGAGAGATGAGGGTGTCCAGCTGGGTGGGCGCCTCAGGACTAGTAGCCCTCGGAGCTTTTTGAGGGTTCTGTGAGCAGTCAGCAGTCTCAACAGCCAGGAGGAGCCTGAAAGTTGCTGATCGGGTGTGGGTTGGATTTAAATGAATTGCAGTAATGAGGGTCTCAGCCAGCGAGGGGATAACCCAAGTCCATGCACTTGTCACCAAGTCCTTCCCCACTACTCCCTGAGGTCCGTGTCATAGTATCCACTCATGTATATAAAGAGATGCAGACAGACAGTGATTGACACACAGGATGACCAATGAACACACAACACAGAGCAACCAATCACCAGACAGGCCACCACCACTATAAAGCCCACAGGGCATTAAGACTCTCCCTCTCTCAGGACCCAGATGCTGAGACAGTCAGAGTGCACAAGTTAGTGGGCACTACTGCCATGTGGCAGCTAGTAAGTCTGGTCGAGCCAGTAAGAGATCATCAGTAGGATTAGTAGAGTGTCAACCCACAGCTGAACATGTACAGCAGTTCATAGTTAAATAAAACAGTGTTGGATCATCTCCGGTGCCAGACGTTTGTTTGTAGCTTCCCTGCATCCAGTTGCAGTCAACGTCGAACCAACCTGCCTAGCACATCAGTCCGGACATACACCCTCAGAATCCCGCCCCATTTCCCGGCCGACGCTTGATTCTCTACCAGATTGAGAAACTCATTACCGGCGGCGGGCAGCAGACAATCCATCCCCATTGTGATGACCAGGCTGGGGGGGGGGAACATGGAGGGCATTGGAGCCCCAATGTGGTTGCGTACTGCCAGGGTGCCAATGTGGCAGGGGCAGTGCCATGGGGCGGTATCAGGGTGCCATGAGGCACTGCCAAGGCATGAGGACTTGAGAGAGGTCAAGACTTGAAAGGGGTGCATGAAGAGGTGGGACCTAATTGGAGGGACCTTCAAGTGGGGGGGGGGGGGGGGGTTGAAAGGGAGGTGTGCTGTAAGGGGGAGGTCCTTGGTGACCTCATAGGTGGTATCACTCACTTGGGGAGGGGGGTGGGACAATGCCCGGATACTGGCAAGGATGGATGGAGGGATGGGGGCCGGGTCATCCTCATGCCTGCATGGTGTGGGTGAGGGCACAGACAATTAGTGTTGCGGGGGAGGTTACCCCTCCAGTTTCAAGGGTTGTGGGTGTTGCCCATGTCTCCAGGTGACACATGTCAGTGGTGGGGGGTGTGGGGGTTAGGAAGGGGACCATCAACTTAACTTTGAGATTGAGGCGCCCTTTAAAAATGGTGCCCCGATCTCTGAGGAGTCGTCTCACCCCTGCCTATAGATACCCATTCCAGAAAAAATTCTTACGTGTGGGAGAATTCATTGAGAATCTTCCCGAGCTCCAAAAAACGAATAAGTGTGTGTGAGTTGTGATGGGAATCACGCTGAAACAGCCGGCGGGATTCTCACTGGTTTGTCCACCTGACATGACACTTAGACAAGAATTCCCTGGACATTGGAACTCTTTTTTTTCCCCACTGGCAGTGCACTCACTGGTGGCATGGGGTGACTTCAATAGGAAATCCCACTGAGAGAATCCCGCCACCAGCGAATGGCACATCGCTGAGAAACACATGGCTGGGGGGGATCAGAGAATCCAGCCCCGAGTCAATTTTTGAGAGAAGCGCCCCCTAGAACGCAGCATCCAATTTTGGATGATGAAGGGCACTAAAGCTTTGGGAAGGGGCAGAGGAATGGTATAAGATCAATACCAGGTTTACCCAGAAGTTTTCAAAAAACTGGGCCTATATTGCAGAACAAGGTTGGATGCTCGGCATTTCTTTTCTCACATATTAGCACATATGTGGAACAATATGCTAGCTTGTCGTATGAGGAACAGTTGATGTCATCTGAGGAACGGTTGAGGACTCGGGGTCTGTACTCTTTGGAGTTTAGGAGCATGAGGGGGGATCTTATTGAAACTTACAGGATACTGCGAGGCCTGGATAGAGTGGACGTGGAGAGGGTGTTTCCACTTGTAGGAAACACTAGAAACAGAGAACACCATCTCAGATAAAAGGGGCGATCCTTCAAAGAGATGAGAAGGAATTTCTTCAGCCAGCAGGTGTTGAATCTGTGGAACTCTTTGCCGCAGAAGGCTGTGGAGGCCAAATCACTGAGTGTCTTTAAGAAAGGTTCTTGATTAAGAAGAGGATCAGGGGTTATGGGGAGAAGGCAGGAGAAAAATATCAGCCATGATTGAATTGCGGAGCAGACTCGATGGGCCAAGTGACCTACTTCTGCTCCTATGTCTTATGGCCTTATGTCCTTATGCAGTGAATTATGTAGTCCTACAAGAGATTCTGGAAATCATCATCTGGAAAAGACATAGGCACATTGTAATATAAATCAAGGTTAATTTGAGCGCCTTGATTCATTTCAATCACCACAAGAGATCAGAGAAGAATTTTCAAAATCTTTTTCTCTCCTAATTGGTCTGGGTTCTTGCGTCTCCCAGGTTACATAGCTCTGGGGGTCGGAAGTATAATCTGCCACAACTGGATGAACCAGCGAGCCTCTCTTTCCATTACTTTCATGGGTTTGTATGGATCAGAAACTTGCCTGGTGTTAGAGTCCTGGCGAGATACATTCTTTTCATACCTTAATATTAATCCCATTGGTTACATCCAATTCAAGGTGTGTAGATGATATGAATCGCCTGATATGGATCTAATTAGAACATTGATATCTTGGGCGCGATTCTCCCAACTGGAGAACAGTGCCGACGCCGGAGTGTTTCACTCCGGTGTCGGAGGCCGTTCCTCGCCCCCTATTCTCCCACCCCCAGGGGGCTAGGAACGGCGCCGCGTCAATTTCACGCACCGGGCCTTGGCACCCACGTCAAAGCGGCGCCGCCTAAATGACGTGGCCGGCGGTGCTTAAATAACGTCACCCGCGCATGCGCGGTTGCTGTCCTCCCCGCGGGCACCCCGCAAGACATGGAGGACTGATCTTGCGAGGTGGTGGAGGGGAAAGAGTGCGTCTTTTCGAGACGCCGGCCCACCGATCGGTGGGCACCGATCGTGGGCCAGACCCCTCCTGAGCATGCCCCTGGTGCTCGATCCTCCCTCCCCCACCCCACAGGCCGCACATGCAGCGTTCGCGCGCTGTTCACGCCAGCACCGACCAGGTGTGGTTGGTGCCGGCATGAACCAGTTGGATTGGGCAGGCCGCTCGGCCAATCCGGGCCGGAGAATTGCCACTCGACCATTAGAAACAGCGAGCGGCGATTCTCCGAGCGGCTTGTCGTAAAACTCGGCACGCCATTTTGGGGGGGTAGGAGAATCGCGTGCGGGGGCCAGGGCGGCGTGGCGGGAATCGCCCGGCACTCCCGCGATTCTCCCACCCGGCATGGGGGTTGGAGAATCGCACCCAATTATTGGGCGGAATTCTCCGCTCCCATGGAAAATCGAGAATGCCGTTGTGAACTCGGCCGAGTTTCACGACGGCCTCGGAGGCCGCTCATCTCACCTTATTCACCCCCACCCGGGGGGCTAGGAGCGGCGCTCCATTATTCTCGATCGCCGGGCCTTGTCGCTGGCGTCAAGGCCCGGCGCGCCGTGAATGACGCGGCCGGCGCGCCTAATGATGTCAGCCGCGCATGCGCAGTTGCCGTCTTTCCGTCCGCTGCCCCGCAAGACGTGGCAGCTTGATCTTGCGGGGCGGGGAGGGGAAAGAGTGCGTCTCTTTGAGACGACGGTCCAACGATCGGTGGGCACCGTCTTTCTCCTCAGCCGTCCGGCAAGATGTGGCAGCTTGATCTTGCCGGGCGGCGGAGGGGAAAGAGTGTGTCTGTTTTGGACGCTGGCCCGACGATCGGTGGGCACCGATCGCGGGCCTGACCCCTCCCGAGCACAGTCATGGTTCTCCTGTGCCAATCGGGCCTCTAGATGCCCCAAACGGGCATCTGGCACCCATTTCACGACGGGAGTGAGCAGGTGTGTTTGCTGCCGTGTTGTAACGGGCGTGAAGGCCCAGCCGCTCGGCCCATCGGCCTCGGAGAATCGCCGCTCGCCGTAAAAAACGGCGAGCGGCGATTCGTGGCGTGGTTCGGGCGTGGGGGGGAGAATAGCAGGAGGGCGTGAAAAATGTCTGGAGGCCCTCCCGCTATTCTCCCACCCGGCGTGGGTGGGCGGAGAATCGCGCCCATTGTCTTTAGAAGCAGCAGACGGCAATGCATTTTTTATATTAAGAAATTATTTTCCTAGCAGATAATTTAAATCTCATTCAAATATTAGTGACACAATTGATATTATTAGTAGCACTATATATTTAGGTTAACCTTTCACTCAAATCGCACTTTAACTCGACCCCAAAAAGGTTAAATATTTTGGGCTGGATTCTCTGCCCCACCACGCCACATTTCTGCCCCGACTGGCCGGCGGGATTCTCCGTTACGCCGGCTGGTCAATGGGGTTTCCCATTGATGGGCAGCCCCACGCTGTCAGGAAACCCCCGGGTGCCTGCAAAATGGAGAATCACGCCGGCGGAGAATTCCGCCCAATACCTCTGAGCATCCGTGAACAAATTAGAAGTTCTTAAAATAAAATCATGTCGTAACTTTACTTTTTGAAAAGATCATTTCTAAATTGTAGATACTGTCTAGCCACAGGGCCATATATCATGTGTTTCACTAAAACAGAAATATATGTTTCACACAACTCCTGTTGAGTTTGAAAAAATTGATGTTCGAAATATGGATTGGCCAGTAACTACTCTCAGGATCTTGGGTGCAGCTAGGAAATCTGGGCTTGAATTACAATTTCTGCTGACACTTGCACTCTACTTTCCCCTAGAGTATGCATTTTGCCAATATGAGCAATTCACTGAGAGCAGGAAAACTCTGCAACAATATATTCTAGTTCAGCTTCTAGCCTGTCAACCAAGGGGCATCATTAATGGCATCTGCAGAGATGTCCACTAGCTGGATAGCACAGTCTTACTGTGTGCTAAGTGTAGGAACAAGAGAAGCAAAACCAGGGAAACAATTACAAAACGTATTTCCCCAAAATATTGAACGGAGGGTATATTGCTTTTATTTCTACAATTTTTAAAAAGCCTTTAGCACCACCAACATTACTTTTGAGTTGGTATGTAAACAAACAGACAACCTGCTCCAGTCCATGACGCCACGTCATAATACTGGAATGAAAAGCTTGATTAGCTTGGAAGAGCAAACTGATCTTAACTGACATTAGAATTTTATAGCAATGCACTTTAGATGCAACTGTCTGTAAATTGTCAGCAGCTGCTGTTTGTCATCACCTGTGAATATGAAGGTCCTGGTTGATTTACTTTGACCAGCTTTGTTTGCATTCTTGCTTTCTTTGAAATCACGATGATTTTTTGACTCTTAACAATTTATACACCCAGGTGTTACTCAGCACAGTGACCATCTGTCTAGTCCATTATATTGCTTTTAGCAGCATTGTAGAGCAGCTTCCAAAACTCCATCGTAAGATTTTAATCAGTTAATGTAAAACAAGAGTACACTGTGATTATCTGTGTCTATTTGAGATAGCATGTGTTTTCAATATTTCTGGATCATGCCTCCTGCCAAAATACTGAAAATATAAACAGGAAAACTCCCAATAAATGTTTTTGACATGAGAGTTGTGCTTGGACCAATAATAATGTGAGACAATCAAAACTGCTTGAAATGTTAACATTTTTTTATAATTCTAAAAACAATAATGAAGATGAGGTGATTTAATTGCTTAACCTGAATGTCAATGTGATTGAGAGACACTTGCTTAACTCTGACAAAATATATGCATCATCTATTGTAGAATATTGACATGAATGTTAACTCTGCAATTCAAATAATGCTGCTTTTTTTTCCAATGGCTCATGGACATAGTCCATCTGTCCAAGCATTGTGCAGCTATAACAGCCAAAATGTCCTCCCACATTGTTATCCTCAGCACATGTGGAGACATGGGCATTGTGGTAAAATACAGAAATAGCCACACACATGATAAGCAGTATAACTGACAAACCTTCTGCTTTGTAACCTTGAGAGATAATTATGATGGACAGTAGCAATCTCTGGTATGCTCTTCATCATTACTCATATTTGTCATACATCAAACTCCTTATCTGCACCAGTTATGCATGCAGTATTTCACTATATCCCATGCCCATGATGGAAATGTTGTCATAAATATAAAAGATAAGTTGTCTCATTGTGGCAGACAAGGGTTATCCATCTGGAGGAGTCCTCCTATCTGTCCATGTTCCTAGATAGAGAGTGTGAAAAATCAACAGGATGGCCTTTAATGAAACTATTTGCCTGAATCCATATTTCCATTGGGTGCTTTTCTTATATTTAACACTGTAAACTTAAAGGATGAAAGAATAATCTAATTATTCCACTCAATGTGTTTTATTTCTGACCTTATCTTACCTTGGTTGAATACACATAGTCCCCCCTGCCTCTGGAGAGATAAGAAGGGGTATGCACAGATGTGGAGTATGACAGATGAAATAACCTTAAAATAGTTCATACCTCCAGCATTGTAGGAATTCCGGACTCTGAATCACAAGCCACAGATTGTTAATTTTGTCTCAAGGTCCCTATTTTGCAGTGGAGCGATAATCAGTTAATCAAATCTTACAATACTCTAACTGCCCATCTGATAAACATTAAGGACAAAAGAAGTTATTTATTATGTTTCGGATTTGATCAAAGATTTCAGATCTGTGGTTTCTGCACTTGAGGTGATGACAGCATTGTAGGCACTTTAACGAACCATCACATTGACTTCCAGTTGGCACATGATTTTTAATAGGGAGCCTCAAAAGTAGTTTAAGGCCTTTTATAGAATTTTGCAGTGACAAATAATGGTGCATTTAAATGCTTTATTTTTAATTGAATGGTCCTTGGCTTAATTACAATACCTTAAATTTCATGTACACGGTGTATAGTTTACTAAAACTAAAACTACAATGTTTCAAAAATACTGAGATCCTGAGCCTTATAAATTGATGCAGTAAAAGTGAAACAAAATAAAGAACAGCTGACCAAGTCATTACCAAATTGCTGTGTAATTTATTTCACATGATTTCCTTTTTATTCTGTTCAACGGAATAACTAACCAGTTCAAAATGACTGCCAAGCTTCTGTTAAAAATTAAAAAGAATTACTGCAATTAGATAAGTACTCATCTAAAGAAGGAAAATAATCAATTTCTTTGCAGTAAAACGCTTTCTTTTTCTCTCCCGCACACCTGTTTCCTAGTTGAAAATTATGTTACACAAGTGTTCTCACTACCGTTATGCAAAAGTCTTAAGTAGACTGCAACACAGTGAGGCATAATTATAGCAAGTGAACAGTCAGCACTTCAGTTTCCTCATCATGCCTATTTATTGAGGTGTGATCCTTCCTTACTGCACTGCTTTTAACTGCATTGTTTCAGTAAGAAGACTCGATTTAACATTCGTCAACTACTATACATTCTGATAATTAGTCTTAGCTCTCTAGCGATACATTTCCAATGGACCGGTACTATAACATTGCTGCATTCAATCACTGGTTGATGATTTTTTTAAAAATATGTAAATACAAGCACAATGGCTGCCAATTATAATCTTGTTCATTGCCCTGTGATATCATTCTACAGTTTTCCATACATCTTTTTACATTACTATGTTCCTGCCACAATGCCAAAAAAGCCCAGTTTTAGCAGAATTATGTTACGATTAAAGCTTGAGGAAAGTATTCAATATTTTTATTGCTCGTACAGAGGAACAGTACAGTTTGTGCAATAGTGTAAACAAGCTCTAAATTGAACTTAACAGTATCAGTATAATTGTTTTTTACCCTCTTCTGTTGCCTCCTATTTCCTCTTCTTTTCTCACTTATGGGGCGAAATTCTCCGACCCCCAGCAGGGTCGGAGAATCGCCTGGGGCCGCCTAAAATCCCGCCCCCGCCGTGGCAGAGATTATCCGCCACCCGGGAAGTGGCAGCGGCAGGATTCTCGCCACTCCGACCGGCGAGGCCCCTGCGGTGATTCTCCGGCCCGGATGGGCCGAAGTCCCGCTGCTGGGAGGCCTCTCCCGCCGCCGAGTTTGAACCACCTCTGTAACGGCGGGATCAGCGGCGCGAGCGGGCCCCCGGGATCCTGGGGGGGTGGGGGGGCGATCGAACCCCGGGGGGTGCCCCCACGGTGGCCTGGCCCGCGATTGGGGCCCCCCGCTCAGACTCCGGGCCAGTGCCCTGGCGGCACTCTTTCTCCTTCCGCAGCCGCCATGGCGGAAGCGGAAGAGAACCCCACATCGCGCATGCGCCGGCAGTGACGTCAGCGGCCAGCTGCCGCTGACGTCACTGCCGGCGCATGCGCCGACCGGCGAAAGCCTTTCGGCCAGCCCCGCTGCCGGGGGCGCCGGTTTTTTGCGCCAGTCTTCTGGTGCCAACCGCTCCGGCGCGGGGCTGGCCCCCAAAGGTGGGGAGAATTCCCCACCTTTGGGGAGGCCCGACCCCTGAGTGGTTGGCGTCACTCCCCTACTCCGGGACCCTCCGTCACACCGGGTGGGGGAGAATGCCGCCCATGTTTCGTCATTCTCTCCAGAGACACTGATTAGTTCTATTTTGGGGTATAGTTCAATAGAAAATGCTGGAAATACTCAGCAGTGCTGGCAGCATCTGTGGAGAGAATTTATAAGTTGTTTTCATTATCTATCTGAACTAAGATTTATGGGGTTCACTTGTTTACAATATCAACCCCATCCTAAATCAGGGGCTGAGTTCTCTGCTGTTGTGATTCTCCATTTTGCCTGCACCACGGGGGTTTCCCGACGGCGTGGAGCTGCCCCACAATGGCCAACACGCGAAACGGAGAGTCCAGAAATCTGGTGCGGCGGGACGGAGAAAACTGCCACAGGTTCTAGAGACTTAATTGCATGGCAAGAAAGAACACTTTAAATTATGAATTCAGAAAGTTTATTAACCATTAACAAGGTTACAAGTCAGAAAGATAAAAACCAAAATATCAATTAACAGCAATTAGCAGTAACTAACAGTAAGAAGAGAAAGCTTAACTTTAACAATTGGACAGAATTTTCATCACCTTTCTCAGACCAAGTCGAAGTAACAACAATAAAAACAGCTTTCAGTGCCTCTCCATAAACATCACTTACTTCCACCTCTCTTCTTCTCTGCCACTGCCTCTCGTAAACATCTCTCTCCCCCTCGCTACCCACATTTTTCTCATTACATCTCTCCTCACATCTCTGCCTTTCTTTGTATGTCTATTTGCATCTGCCCTCCCTTCCTCTCTGCCCACTTTACCCAAAATGGCTTCTTGAACCCCTCTCTTATACCTTAAAATATTGAAAGCCCACCTTAGCCAATTGTTGTAAAATAGCCAATTGGTCTATAACTGGCCAATAATGAAATAAGAATTAGTCAATTGGATTTTAGCTGATGATCATCGCAGATTTAAGACAATGCTCTTCTCAAACCTTGGGATTCTCTGACCCTGAGGCTAAGTGTTGATGCTGTCTTAAACGGCGTCGTGTTTCATGACGGCATCAACATGCCCCCAGGAGCAGCGATTCTGACTCCTACAGGGGGCCAGCACGGCACTGGAGCGACCCACGCCGCTCCAGTAGCTGATACCGTGCGACCGGCGCGATTGCACGCATGTGCGGTGGCTCCCTTCTCCGCACCGGCGACACAACATGGTGTAGGGCTACAGGGGCCCGCGTGGAGCAAAAGAGGCCACTAGCCCGAGAGTTCGGCCCGCCATTTGGTAGGCCCCGATCGTGGGCCAGGCTACAGCAGAGGCGGCCCCCCCCGGGGTCGGACACCCCCTCCCCCACTCACCAGGCCGCCCCTTGATGGATGCACGCCGAGGTCCTGCCAGGTAAGGCCACACATGGACGATGCCGGCGGGACTTGGATTTGTTTTACGCCGCTCCCCGGAGAATCGACGGACTGGCGTCGTCGCGCGATTCGAGCCCGGCCCGGCCTGGGCTGAGTGAATCCTGCCCCATATCTCTTATCTTGAGGTAGGCTTGAGTGTTGAACAATAATTGGTCAACATAGATATCTGTAATTTTGAGTTACGGTCCATTAAGAGAAGAGCTTATTCAATTCTCCTAGTCAAGGTTAATATTCATGTTAACTCTTAATTCTGTGGCTCGAGAAGCACACCATAATCTATTCCCATAGTGCTTTAAGAGTCTGTATTGGAGCGGCACGGTGGTGCAGTGCTAACCACTGCTGCCTCATGGCGCTGAGGTCCCGGGTTCAATCCCAGCCCCTGGGTCACTGTCCTTCTGGAGTTTTCATATTCTCCCCGTGTCTGCGTGGGTCTTACCCCCACAACCCAAAGATGTGCAGATAGGTGGATTGGCCACAATAAATTGTCCTTTAATTGGGAAAAAAAAAGAAATGCGTACTCTAAATTTAGATTTTAAAATAACAGTCTGTATTAATAATCAAGAGTTAATAATAGTTGGAATTTTCACTTTACCCGTTGGCAGCGCACACGCGCCAGTGGACTTTGCGGTGGCGTGCAGTGGTTTCAATGGGAAATCCCATTGTAAAGCACCGGGAAGATAGAATCCCACCGCCAGCAAATGCAGAGTGGCCGAGAAACATGCACCTGGGGGGCTGGAGAATCCCACCCAATATGTTTATATGTATAAATGTTATAAACATTTGTGTTCCAAATTACATTTCCAGCCTTTCTAATGTATCTATTAATGAATTACTTATTCTTTAATTGTCTCATAATTAAGGTTGGTCTACTTAACTAATCGGGCTGGTTTCCAATATTACTGGTTTAGATTTTTATTAAAATGGCTTCCATTAATTTTAGCAGAAAATGCTTACGCACATATTAATTCAAACTACAAAATGATAGTCAGAATATAACTAGTGATTTTGAAAGAACCAGCAAGAAACAAAGTTAAAGTTTCAGGTCTACATCACCTTACATCAGAACAGGCCTGAAATGTTGGCCGGGATTCTCCGAGCCTTCGTGCCTCAATCACGCTCGGCGCAGAGGCAGAAAATGGGGCATCAGATCCGCGATTGAGTCCGACGCCTTCCCACAATTCTCCGGGGACCAGAGAATCGCCGGCATTCGCGTGCATTTGACACGGCGCCGGGCGGGGGTCATTGAAAGAGGCATCCGCGGCGATTCTCCGCCGACAACTGGCCGAGTTCCCGCCGGCGTGGTTCGCTCATGGTTCCATCTGGCGGGAGCTCAGAGTGGCGGCTGCGGATTCAGTCCATGGCCACCCTGGTGGGGGCGGGGTGATCCGTCACCGGGGGGACCTCCAGGACGGGGCCTATATTATCGCAATCGGGGGACACTGATCGGCTGGCGCTCGCAATCTGAGGGGGGCCTATATTATCATTGCTGGCCGCTGTGTGGGTCCGCCATGTACGCACATGCGCGTACCCGCGGCTGGAAGTGCAGGGCCATGTATCGGCAGCCGGAGCTGCGATGAGCTCCCCAGGGCCCTGCTAGCCCCCTTCAAAACAGAGAATCACTCTGGACTTTCTCCAGGAAAGTCCAGAATGATTCACGCCCGTTTTCTCGTGGGCGTGGGGACATAGCCCCATTAACAGTGAATTCGGCCTGTTAACTCTGCTTCTCTCTCCAGAGGTGTTGCCAAATCTGCTGAGTATTTCCAGCACTTTCTGTCTTTATTTCAGATTTCCAGCATCTATATTATTTGGCTTTTATAGTTTTACCAGCATTTACTACCTCTGATAGCTGATTCAAGCAGCTGTTCTTCATGTGTACATCCTCATCTTAATGGACTGTTTGAAGGGCAAATATCACTGTAATATTTATATAGCCCCTATAGCCAATCTATGGTGACTACATCATTGTACCTTTCAAAAGCTGGACATTGAAAGTTCACCACTCTCTGTGAATCAACAATTATATCATTTGATTAAAATAAAAAGATGTTTGAACAATTGAAAAACAATCAATTTGAAGGAAACTGAACTAAGAGCTCTGGGGACCATTCTCCGAGCCCTGCGCCGGGCCGGAGAATCGCCGCAACCACGCCACGATGCCCCAACATGGAGCGTGATTCTCCGAGGTGGGGAGAATCGGCACCATTTGCGCCGGCCGTGGGCCGCTGGAATCGGTGGGTCCGCTGATTCTCCAGCCCAGATGGGCCAAGCAGCCGCGTGTGTATGACAGAGTCCCGCCAGCGCCGTTCACCCCTGGTCGCTGCCAGCAGGAACACTGTGCGAACGATCTGGGGGCGGCCTGGGGGGGGGGGGGGGGGGGGGGCTCCTTCACCGGGGAGGGCTTACGATGGAATCTGGCCCGCAGCCGGTCCCTGAACACCGACGCCATGTTGAGTCGGGGCTGGCGCGCTAAAGAAGTCCCCCACGCATGCACAGATTGGCGCGGCCCAACTGCGCATGCGCGGGTTTGCGCGGCGCCCATTTGGCACCGGGAAAGGAGGCTGGAGTGGCATGAACCGCTCCAGCACCGTGCTGGCCTCCGGGGCCAGAATCGGTCGCCCCCGTGCCCGTTTCGCGCCACCGTGAAACGCGACGGCGTTCATGACGGCGCGAGCACTTGGGCTCCATATTGGAGAATCGCCCCCATACTATTTTCAACAAAGCGATCGTCATGGAAATATGCAGATACCAGCAAGTATAACAATTAATTTTGATAATCGACTCTAATTGGTATTTTGAAAAGTTGTTTGAAAGTTCAAATTTGCAATAAGGACTCAGTATAGTTTGTAATCGATTAATTATAAAAAATAAGGCACTATCTAGAAGTACTTGCTTACATCTCAACATTTGTAAAAAGAACAAATGTTTGTTCTCATGAAACTATTCTGAAAAAGTTGTTAATTTACAACTATGGTCCTCACACTGCCATTTTTCTACTTAACCTTAAAATAGAAGGTGAACCATGAATTAGTATTGGAAGAAATGCTTGCGTTTACAGAGGCCATTAGCCTCATCCAGACAATTAAAAATCCAGTCCAAACTATAGAGTAAAAGCAATTGTAAAACAGTACTTGGTCAATGTTTTATTTAAGACCTATCAACATAATACTTCTTTTTCTACGACCAGGTTATATTTCATTCTGAGTTCTTTCAGAACAGTAATAGATTTTTTGTCAGGCTATTTCGAGTTTATTTGTCAAAACTGCTGACAGTCTGGATGTAGGACTGACCTGGTTATTTACATAACTCGCAAGACAAAAACTGGGAACCAGCAGAAGGAACACCATGGACCAAGTGATTCATGAGAATTTTCAATCAAACTATGAGACAAAATCAATCATCCCAAAAGGAGTGGGGTTAAAAAAAAGTCAAATGGATCAAATGCAGTCTTGCAAAATCATAATGTTAGCAACATATGAATAGGATGCTGGTCCAGACACTCTTCAGGCACACAACATTTTTTCTTGATTATTAATTGGCAAAGAATCAAACATTGCATATTGATCACAAGTAAAGGTTAAACTACAGACAACCGCAGAAAAATGTCACACATTAACTGTCTAAATGAAAAAAGCAGTAACTGAGCACAGGATTATTTAATACCTCCTGACTTGTAGACTAATGCTACCAATTTCAGACTTTGTCTGTCAAATCCATTTGTATTGTAACTGTTCCTGCTTTGTCATTGCCTCTAGAAACAATAAATATGCCTGAGTTTGATCAATTTATTCCCATTGAAAATCTATTGTAGTGAAGTGTACATTTTAACATTCAAAAGTGAAAACTATTATTTTTGTGCTATACATGAGCCTTACTTTTTAAAAAATTGTTCTAAGCAATTCAATGTAACAGCAGGAACTGACTCATATTAGCATTGTTTCAACAATTATACAAAAAGGTCTATATATGTCCCACAATAACTTTTTATAGCATTGCATCATTGCTTTTGGGCTCAGAAATACTTGGAAAATATATGATACAAAAATGTCATAAGCATAGGCTGCAGCTCATAAATATACAGTAATTTTATCATACTTCATGACATGGAGAAATGACGGGATGAGTAAACCATGACTCTCGCAATCAAATTCTGTTTATTTTCACTGATCGAGTTGTAGTTTGGTCATCCACTATAGTTGGAAATGTAGTCGCAGCCAAGTTTGAACTGAAAGCTGCGCACATTTTGTCATTATAATTTTGACACCTTGGCAGAGTTTTACGGCCCTGTCGCGGCAATGCGGGACCGTGAAATGCGGCGCACCATTCAGAACTCCATTGACTTCAGCGGAATGGAAGATCACACCGGCTGGAGGGACGGTAAAAGTGTGCGCCATGACTAATTTGATGTGGATATAGCAAGGTTTGTGGCAACGGGGACTCACATTTTATCACACATTAGCGAATATACTGCAGGTTGCTCAAGTTCAACTCTTTGCAAGTTATACTGGCACATCTTCCAGACATTGTTCACAGTAACTCAGTAAATACAGGTTAATATATATACTGCAATAAATACTACCTATGTAGTATTTATTAACTGTGGCACAATATCTAATGGCATTTGTCATCCATTCGAATTGCCCTTACACATGCAGGTTCAACACGTCAATAGTGGGGCAGACAGTGTGGTGCCATTTTTTCAAGTCGAATGGCGCACCTGCACAACAATGGATTTATGTGTTTAATTGCACACCTGCCCGCACCTTAAATTGCTGTAGCATTCCTGCATTAATAATGGAAGTGCCTTTGGCACCAAATTATAGCCTATAATAAGATAATTAAATGTTACATCTTGATGGGTCAAATTTTCATCCAGCAGCCTTTACAACCTGTCACATTTGACACAAACATTGCCCAACTTGGGACACGACCAGGCCTGTAAATCTTGCAAGAGGCCTCTCTCGATATTTACGACGCTCATTACATCTCGCAAGATCTAACGAGATCTAACAAGGTGAAGGGATCTGGATCTGGCCCTCACTGGGCATGAACCAGATTTGCATTTTCAAGTGAGCAGTCAGCCCACAGGTACATCTGACAGAAGCCCTGTTTGCCGGAAATTATATAAACTTTAACAGGGACCAAATCCAATAAGATGCCCGGGCAGCAGGATTCTTCGCCATTGCCGGGATGCCCCAGGTCCAGGGGCTGATAGACTGCACGCATGTTGCCTTGTGCTCACCAGGCCTTCTGGGATTGCCCTACATCAACAGAAAATGGTTCCACTCCCTGAACATACAGCTTCTATGCGGCCACCAACTTAACTACATACACATGTATGCATGACAGCTACATCCTGGGGCAGTCAGACATCCCCAGCCTCTTCAAGAACCACCGCAGGCTGGCCGGCCAGCTCTTGGTGGATAAGGGGTATCCACTTAGGACCTGGATAACGATGCCAGCACAGAGGCTGGAGACCAATGTGGAGACCCAATACAACAACGCCCACATGGCCATCGGGGCTGTCATTGAATGGTACATCGGTCTGATCAAAATGCGTTTCCAATGCCTCAGCCACGCTGATGGTGGACTGCAGTACACTCCTCCGAGGGTCACCTGCTTCGTGGTGGTCTGCTGTGTCCTCCACAACCTGGCGCAGCACTGGGGCCCCCATGCCTGGGGAGATGGGGCAGAGAATTGCACCTGCCATGTTATGATAGGAAAGGAACTTAATGTTTTTAACTCCAAGTAACAGATACTTACAACACGTAATTGATCAGAATCAAATCCTGACAGACAAATCAACGCAAAAGGGGCGAACTCTGGAATGAAATGAACAGTTTGGTAACCAGTATCTTATCAATAATTCTTCCAGTGAGAACTGACCACTTGACTAACCTCAAAACAATGCAGCTTAGCAGAAATGCACTCTTCTGAGTACTACTGAAAGGAAATATGTGATAAAGTTTGGATGATGGGTCCTTGGCATTGCGAAGAAATGGGCATGAAAGTATCAAATGGCTAGTGTTTCCTTAATGTCCTAGGGACTCTGATCAGTATAAATTACCTGTGACATCTCATTAATCCTCTTTTTCCTCACAAACGCATAATTAATGATAACATCGACAATAATATACAAATTAGGTAACTGATGGTTTGTGGTGTTAGTTTTGATTAACATCACAAACCAAAAAATGACAGTAATGTAATGCATTTCCCAAAAGGCAAAACGAACTTTGACCTAAGACACATTTTTTTTTTACAATCCCAATGATTAATCCTCTTCGGGATTAATACAAGACAAAACACTGGCCAGTGGCAGTAGCTTTGCTGCCTTGTCTTTGTAAAACAAACTGCCTGGATTATATTTGTTTAAAGGGATGAATCCTGAAGTATATAAAAGCAGTTCTGCTTTCCTGCCAGTTCTTATTTTCTTGTAAGAAAATGATGGATGCACAACAGAGTAACAAACGTGTGTTCCTACAGTTTCAATTCTTTCTCCAACTAATCTTACAAATATATTAAAAGATAATAACATAATTACATATTTTGGGAAAGCTATTGCTGTTCTGTATTTTCTCGCTTCAGCTGCATATTGCTTCCTCAAGTTTTCACTTAGCTAGTGTGCATTTTGTCCGAATCCAATGGCCCTACGACAAGTCTCAATGCAATCCCTGCCTTACCTTCCTGAACTTGTATGGCTCAGGCTTTACTAATCTTAAATGGTAAATGTTATTTGTTGTCCCTCAGTGCCTGTAATTCCCCTTTCTAACTGGTTGAGCGGTAAATCTAGCCCTCACTACAGTCAATTAAATGCTGCACTTGAACCGTAAAAAGTATATTCTTGGCTGCCCTCCTAGGACAAGTATTGAGTTTATAATGTATTTTTACTCAATTTTTCATCATACATTAACACATTAAAGCACATGGAATGGTACAAACTGACAGAACTTGAATTAACCCAATTCTAAATGTGCTGTTGTGATGACTAACAGCACAGATTTTACTTTATTATTTTTGTGAATTGTTGTACACACACCATTTTCAGATGAAGGTTGTGCCCTCTATTTTTTCACATTTTGCTCAAAGGTTTCCCAAATTCAGCACAATGCAAGCATTTATTGTATTACTCGAAAAGTGCTTTACATTCTCATAAAAGTGTGTGTACTCAATCATTTGTATTGCTGGTTTCAACAAATTAGGTTTTGCTTTTAAAACCCGACTTTCTGAGACTCAACCTGGTTCTCAAAGTAGGCTTTGGGTATCCACGACAAAAAAGTGAAATTATTTATTCATAAAAAGACAGTTCGAATGGTTCAAGTATGGTATATTCAGGTTGTATTGATCTGAGTGTTTCAGGAGATGCTAACTGCTGTAATATCCAACTGCATATTAATTTTGATATTGTATTACAATAAGCAACGTCAATGCACAGAAACTAAAACAGTGCAATAAAAATCATTATCCAGGTAGGGTAGACAGGGAAGTCTAACTAGTTTGAATAGTTGATCTATTCAGCCGACTCCTGCTCAATAAAAGAGCTTAGATTAAGGATTAGAATGTTGTTTTTGATCTGTGGCGATGCGATGGGTCGAAGGGGCTTTTCTGTGCTGTAGACCTCTCTGATTTTATAATTCTAGAAATACATTCGTGCATGAGAGATTTTGCATGCTTTCTTAAATGAATGAATCATAATTTAAAGCTTATGAGCAGAATTTTACCATTGTTCAGTTGCCACATCCATGCTCAATAAGAAGTGACAAATACCAGAGAGCAATCCTAGTTTAATGGCACATTGTTTTGTGCCGTAATTTATTTGATAGTTGTGAAACACAGCATGGAAGGTTAATTACAACTTATCGGGTGGAGTTTAATGCCCCCCTCAGAGGGGGATCAGAAGGGTGTTCAGGCGGGAGAGTGTGAGATGGAGGTCCTGCCGCTTTCCCACCTCCCTCCAATTAAGTCAGAGGTGGGAAGACTCAAGGATGGCTTTCCTGCCCGGAAGTCAACTGAAACCCTTTTGTGGACACTTAAGTGCAATTTAAGGGCCTCAACCTTCCACTGCTGGTACGCTGAAGTCAGCAGGAAGCCACCTCCCTAGCCATCGACTTCACCAGCAACCGGTGGAAACACATGCCAAGTCATTACCTGACTCCAGAGGATCGATCAGCAATCCTGAGGGGAAAGGGCTGAGGGGAGAGTACCGAGGAGAGAGGGCTGAGGGGAGAGGGCTGAGTGGAGAGGGCTGAGGGGAGAGTGCTGAGGGGAGAGGGCAGAGGGGAGAGTGCTGAGGGGAAAAGGGCTGAGGGGAAATGGCTGAGGGGAAAGGGCTGAGGGGAGAGTACCGAGGAGAGAGGGCTGAGGGGAGAGGGCTGAGTGGAGAGGGCTGAGGGGAGAGTGCTGAGGGGAGAGGGCAGAGGGGAGAGTGCTGAGGGGAAAAGGGCTGAGGGGAAATGGCTGAGGGGAAAGGGCTGAGGGAAGAGGACTGGGAGAGTGCTGAGGGGAAATGGCTGGGAGAGGGCTGAGGGGAGAGGGCTGAGGGGAGAGTGCTGAAGGGAGAGGCCTGAGGGGAAAGGGCAGAGGGGAGAGGGCAGAGGGGAGAGGGCAGAGGGGAGAGGGCAGAGGGGAGAGTGCTGAGGGGAAATGGCTGAGGGGAGAGGGCTGAAGGTAGAGGGCTGAGGGTAGTGTGCTGAGGGGAAAGGGGCCAGGCAGGGTGGGGAGCTCACTTGGTAGCGCGCCTCTGATCTCGGCATGGGCAATCTCCCGGTCCTGGGGAGCACCAGCTATGTCCAGTGCCCTCTGCTCGTGCACGGTGAGGGGCCACAAGTCAGGTTCACCACCTCCGGTTTGGGCACGTTCCCGTTGGTTATGGGTGCTCTTCTCCTGGGGGTGGATTGGGGCAATTGACAGCATTGTTAGGCGGGCCGATGCATGCAGTTGCATCTATGTTGGCATGGGTGCACAGGGCACACGGCCAAAGCAGCTTGCATGGATGGCTGCAGCCATGCGGGTCATAGAACATAGAACAGTACAGCACAGAACAGGCCCTTCGGCCCTCAATGTTGTGCCGAGCCATGATCACCTTACTCAAACCCACGTATCCACCCTATACCTGTAACCCAACAACCCCCCCTTAACCTTACTTTTATTAGGACACTACGGGCAATTTAGCATGGCCAATCCACCTAACCCGCACATCTTTGGACTGTGGGAGGAAACCGGAGCACCCGGAGGAAACCCACGCACACACGGGGAGGACGTGCAGACTCCGCACAGACAGTGACCCAGCCGGGAATCGAACCTGGGACCCTGGATCTGTGAAGCATTTATGCTAACCACCATGCTACCCTGCTGCCTGCTGTCATGGGTGTGGTTGTAACGTCCACCTGGGGAGGAGGTGGGTGTTACAGGTGTGGGGGGTCGGGGGGGTTGGTGACATGGGCACATTGCTGGGTACTCACCCTGACTGCCCTCAGTAGGTCACTGAGCTTTTTGCGACACTGGTTACCAGTCCTTGGTGTCAATGCGATGGCACTGACAGCCGCGCCCACCTCCGGGTCCAGGGTACAGACGCCGTCTCCTCTTCTCGAGGGTCTCCAGGAGCGTCTCCAGGTCGTGGTCGGTGAACCGGGGCGCTGCTCTGCGTGGCGCCATGTTGCTCCATCAGCGACCTGTGCGCTCGCGTCGCCATATGTGCGGTGTGGCGCCGGGACGATTGCGTGGCGCTGCGTCTCCGATGTTGCTCCGAGGCCACGCACCCGTGCTTCCCGCCACACCCCTCTGGCCCCCTTGTACGACGCAGAATGGGCTCCCGGAAATGGCGCCGACCGCGGAGTGAAACACTCCCGTTTTGGCGCAGGAGCCGACACTATGCCATCGGAGCGGAGAATCGTGCCCCTTATGTCTGGCACACCATCGCCAGTCTGAGCCCTCTCCCGGCAATTATGGGAGAGCTTCGCCTCAGGAGACACAGAGAGGACATCGTTGGCCACAGGCATGGTTCACAGTTGTGGGGGTGTGGGGGTGAAGGGAGTGTGGGGAGGGTTGTAGGGGGACGGGTGGATGGAGGATTAGCGGTTGCATGGAAAGTTGAAGGTGGATGCTTCTGTGGGGGTCGGATAGGTCTCGGGGGGGGGGGGGGGGGGGGGGGCTGGGGGCATTGGTGCCTACTCACTCGTTGACCTTCTTTCAGCCCTGGAGGCCAGTCCTCCTGGTCACACTCCCTGAGCTCACAGCTGCCACCACCGCATCCCAGGAAGCACTGGCTGCCCTATGGCCACCCCTCTGGGACTCTCAGGGGAACAGGACATCCCTCCTGGCCTCCAAGGTCTCTGGGAGCCTCCTTACGTCAGCGACCCCGAGTCTTGGGGCCGTTCTCCTGGGTGTGACATTACTTTGTGTAATATATATATTACTCTTTTGAACCAGCTGAGTTGTTGAAATGAGCAGTCGTCTTCTTGTAAAGATAAACTAAGTTATTGAGTAATATAAATAAATATTGTGAGTTCTTTTACTTAACACTCAACTAGTAAAACAAAGAAACAATTGTAGGGATAACTAATTAAATTATAAAATACAATGCTTTGATAATTAATAACCTCTCTCTAGCTTTTCTATGTCTGTTGTCTCTGCACTCCTGATACACACTCTTATCGGAAAGAGCGGGAAAACTATTAATATAGGTTCTGATAGTGAGACATCTAATGGTCAATTGCCTGTACTGGCATTACATATGTTGATCATGTATACTGATTTACAGAGATCACTACACTGGGTACCATTGTTGTGAGCTGGCTGGGGTTTGCTGAGCAAGTGCAGCTTCAGTGCTGCCCAACCTTGTTAGCTGGCGAGTGCGGTGCCGGCGAATCAGCTGGAGCGTCTTCATTTGCGACGAGAAGCCCTTGGGGCCTTGTTAAGTGGACCAATTAACGTTGAATCGTGTTGCCAGCCTCGCTGGGCTCACCACCTGGAAGTTTACATCACTTCCTGCTCGCTACAACACTTAGAAATGTTTCCAGAGAATCGCGCCCTATATGTTCAGCTTTCACAGTAACAACTTATTGGACAGAATTGTCCCAGAAAATGACAAAATGTGATTTCAGGCGTGAAAGCGAGTGCGATTCCTGTGGGTTCGGCTGGGGAAAAACCTCTTGCGATTGCCTTGCACCTAGTGCAATAAAAGGACGCCCATGTGAAACGCACCAAGCTGGAGTCTCCAGACAGCTGATTTGCCTGACCTGGGGCTCACTGCCAACAAGGGGGAGCTCCATTTAAACCATCCCTCAGCACTCACTACCAGTCAAATCCGGAGGATGGCAGCACGGAGACCTGCTCCTCACTTCCTGGAGGGAGACCTGAACAAGCTTCTGGATGCCGTGGAGGAGAGGTGTGGCACCTTGTACCCCCGTGTGGGTAGAAGACCCCAAAGTAACATGACTAATCCCGCCTGGGATGCGGTGGCAGTTGCGGTCAGTGCCACCAGCCTGACAAGGAGGACCAGCGTCCAATGCTGAAAGAACATTAATGACCTCCTATGAGCTGCAAGGGTGAGTTCCCACCTGTCTCCTCCTGGCATCAGTCCTGGAATATCATCATTAATCCACTCACTGCTATGGTGATATACATATACATGGTAATGCACACAGTTAGATATATGACCTCTGACCAGCAGGTGGGGATAGAGATCCAACATGTGACTCCAGAGATCTGGCAGTAAGTCGTACTAGAGGACAGTCGCATTAGAAGTAGCTCCAGGAGAATTTACTTATTCATTACCGTTTGGATTATATTTTGTTAGTTATCTTTCCACATGTTCACTTTGTTAATAAACAATCTTACTAGTCAAAGAACTAGATGTTCTGTGTGCATCTTTACCACGGCCACAACATAGAACATAACAACTGCTAACTCGCAGCCTCCCGACACCCGACTCCCCAGCATCTTCCTGAGAACCCCCGGCACTCTTCATCAGAACTCTTTTCTACCACAATGCCCACATATGCGACTTGTTGTAGACACCCGGCTCGGTAGATGTCCTGCTACCACTGTCCTCTTTGTGTTCACACTGGATAAAATAGCTCATGATAAAGGGAAGAGGGAAAAGAAGGGCGGAGGAATGCTTAAATTACGGCTCCACTCCCTATGAGGAAAGGGCAATGGGCAGGCACAGGAGAGAGTCGTGACTGGCTACAAGGTTGGCCTGCTCCAGAGAAGTGAGGATCCATTGTACCTTCATCCATATGACCAGCCTCAAGTGAGTTCTAAGTTATCCAGACCCTTATCCTATCCATTCACTGAACCCGTGTCTCTTGCCTTGCAGGATCATCATCTGATGAGGCGGGGCAATCTGGAGCCACAGACCCCCCCTGCAATGCTCGACAGCACCTCAGAGGGGACCTCTGAGGAACAGACCAAGGAGGCATCACATCCATCACCTGCACCATCCACCAGTGCAGCGTTACACTCTTGTGCGGGCAATCATAGCACACAGGCTTCTGGGAGCACCACACAGCAGTGATGCGCATCAGCTGGAGACAGGAACATCCCAGGGATCAGACAGTTAGAGATCTGTTGGATCCCAGGAAACCAGCTGGCCCCCAGCCAGATGCAGGTTTCTCCTTGAGCTGTTGGAGATGCAAAGGCAGAACCGGGAAATCCAGGAGTGACATTTCGGCAACTGCAAGGCCGATTGGAGGAGTCCCAAAACCTTCAGTCGCAGGAGATTGTGCCAGCATTGCGCGACACCCAGGCCAAAGCTGCAAGGTTGGCGACCGCAGTGGAAAGTCTGGGCAGGATGTCCGATCTATGTGTGGAGGAGTCCAAGGAATGGTTCAGTCACAGAGGACCATTGGGGAGAGGCTCCAGAGCTTTGTCCAGACACAGAGAATCTTTGCTGAGGGCTTTGACGCCATGGTGTAGACAATGGTGGGCCTCCAGGACTGGCAACACCAGATGACACAGAGGCTTCTGGAGCTCACTCCAGCCCCCTCCTGTCCCATTAAGTGGCCCAAGAGCCCACAAGCATCCTGAGGGAGGAGGAAGCACTAGGGCCCATTCCGAGGCCTTCAACCAAGGAGTCTCTGGCAGTCTGCAGCCCTCATGAATCCCCTCTTCCAGGCACATCAAAGGGGCAGCGGGCATAACAGGGTGACACAGCAACACCAGTGACACCCGAAGGTCAGCCAGGACCCTCAATGTCCTGGCCCTCTGTCGTTGACCCTTATCCTACATGAACGGTTTATCTCTTCACCGGAACCCAGGTCCTCCTACAGGACTTCCAAGCAATCACAACAGGTAGATCGCATGAAACCCACAGTGACAGGCACCCAGGATCCACTGTTTCTTCACTGGCTGAACTCCCGGCCTTGCCCGTTTTTCTCCCCTTGGAGCAGTGGAACAAAGAAATGTGTCCTGACCTTCATTCAAATATAAGCCCGGGAGTAAATGTGCAGTCAGCAGACGGACAGGAGTGAGGCATAGGAGACCTTGAGAAGCATCACAGCTTCCCTCACAGCGAGTCGTCATCACCCTTCTGCTTTGACAAAGCCAACCCAGGCCCATCACCCTGGCGTGATATTAATGACACCCTTTGGGGGGTGGGGGGTCAGTTTAAAGGTGGTCGGGGGAGTGGGTTGTGGTGCTAGCCTATTCCTTCTGCCCAGCACCCAACATTCAACTCTTGTTCAATTAATGATTCGACCCCGATCCGTGACTTGGAGAGTTAGGGCAGCTGAGAATGGTGAAGCACAAATGATGATTGCCAGTAAGTTGAATGAGCATGATTCACAGGAATGTTAGAAAGCACAGGTGGTCTCAGAGGCAGAGAAGGGCAAAACTAATAGACACCGTGCATACTCAAGATTGGACCTCCCATAATATCTTGGCTGCCATATCTTTGAACTTAAGACACCTGGGCAGCTACTGCATGGCCTATGACTTAAAGCCCAAGGTGGCATCAATAAAACACACCCCTCTCCCCCCACCCTGAACATAACTGTCCCGCCTTCTCTCTCTGGATGACCTGTAGCCAGACCCTTAGGATAGCAAACTTCAGTCTTATTACTTTCTCCCATATCAGGAGCCCTGATTCCCCAGCCATTGCGAGGCAAAACCGTAAAGTATTCTGCTCAGCTCTCTGTCGCTCAGCTTGAAAATTTAACAGTGTCTGTGAGAAGGCTACCACTCACAGACCCTTACATTGTAATGTCTGAGTGGAGCCAGCTGTTTTATTGAAGAAACAAAATCACCTCCCACGCAAGCCACAAGGTCTGTCCTAATTCAGAGTTTAAAAATCCCATTGAAAAAACCTGAGTTGAGCCAGGCTCCGAGTGTGCAATCGAGGAAGCTCCTGAAAGTTTATAGGGTATGAAATGCTGTGCAAACAAACAACCTGTGGGGAGTTTTCACGTTCTTCCCATGTTTGTGTGGGCTTCCTCCGGGTGCTCCAGTTTCCTCCCAAAGGCCAAAGATGTGCAGGTTAGGTGGGGCTGTGGGTTACAGGGATAGGGTGGGGGAGTGGGCCTAGGTAGTGTACTTTTAAAGGGTCAGTGTAAACTCGATGGGCCAAATTTCCTGTTTCTGCATTGTAGGGATTCTATGTATCTCAATATGAAGCAGACAGCAGCCAGCTAAACGGCAGAAGTTTGTAAACGTTCATGGAGCGTAAAATTAAAAAAAACAAATAACCACAAAGTCTTTCATGCTAGCAGGTCAAGAGTAAAGCCATGCAGCCTTTTGAACTTCAAGGGGTGAAAGTGACTTTAAATAAACAGCTAGAAAGGATCTAATGCAGGCAAACTGCAACAGTGAGACAACACAGTGCTTTGAAACTTCAAGGCATTTTAAATGCTTCTCAAAGAGACAGGCTGCAATGGTTGTTAAACCTGAAAGAAAGCAGACTTCAAGGCTCCACACACCTACCACAACCCCCATCCTTGGGGAGACCCCTGATATGGCCACTTCCAGCAATGTCCGAGCCCCCAGAGCTGAAACCCCCTTGAGGGACCGCCCCCTTTGTCATGTGGCCAGCAGCTACTTTACCCTTCAGCACCTTGGAATTAGGTGTAGAACGGTACTCGCTTCATCCTCCCTCTCAGTGTCCATGGTGCCTGGTCACTGTTTTTAAGGGCCAGTAGTAATTGGCCCTCGTGTAACATATGACTTTAATGCCGCGAATGAGACTACAATGAATTCAAATGCATACAAATCGCGTTCTCCCTCTTTCTGCATGAGATCTCATCACTCTAGCGTGATGGGTCCGGGAAGATGACAAACTGATTTGCGCCTAGCGCAAATCCCATTTTGGGCCTCACACCAGATTTTCACAATATAACGGGTTTTGTGCTGGGCATGGCATGGCCGGAAAATTGCCCCATTATAATCAAAGTACAAGGAGATGGTAGACAAATTTCAAAGCTGTTTTCTGGAGATTGGATTTTGTGCATGTCAGTGGAATACTGAGGGAGTGCTAGATTGTTAGAGGTACCACACCTCTGACCAGATATAAAAGCAATACCCTGGCGGAGGTGCACTCCCTGAAGAATGACAAGGGAGCTCTCTGATTACCCTAGCCAACATTTATCCTTTGACCAGCACCACCAAGAATAGGTTATTTTTGATAGGGTTGAGGAGGAGTTTCTTCTCTCAGAAGGTAGTCAATCTGTGCAATTGTTTACCATAGAGAGCTGTATAGGCTGGGTCATTAAGTATGTTGAAGGATGAGATAGACAGACTTTTAATCAGTGATGGAATCAAGGGTTATAGGGAAAGAGCGGGAAAGTGGAGGGGGAGGGTGAACAGCCAGTGGTGCATATTGATACAACGGCATAGGCTAAAAGAGTGACGAGGTTCTGCAGCCGGAGTTCAGGGAGTTAGGAAGAAAGTTAAAAAACAGGACATCTAGGGTTGTAATCTCGGGATTACTCCCTGCGCCACATGCCAGTGAGGCTCGAAATAGAAAGATAGTACAGCTCAACACGTGGCTAAACATCTGGTGTAAGAGGGAGAATTTCAGATACCTGGACCTTTGGGGTCTCTGCCGGGGCAGGTGGGACCAGTACAAGAAGGATGGGTTGCATCTAAACTGGAGAGGCATAAATATCCTGGCCACAAGATAGTGTCACTCTGGAGGGTTTAAACTAGTGTGGCAGGGGGTTGGAAACGAAGCAATAGGTCAGAAGGTGAAATAACTGAGGGAGAAACTAGAGAACAGGATCAGTAAGACTCAGAGGAAGAGCAGGCAGGGGCATGTTGCAAAACACTAGTGACCTGAAGTCCAATTGTTTCAATGTGGGAAGTATAATAGGTAAGGCAGATAAACTAAGTGCTTGGATTAATACTTGGAACTATGATGTTGTTGCCATTACAGAGATTTGGTTGAGGGAAGGACAGGATTAGCAGCTAAACATTCCAGAATTTAGATGTTTCAGGTGGGATAGAGGGGGAATGTAAAAAGCGTTGGTGGGGGGGGGGGGGGGGGGAGTTGCACCATTGGCTCATAAGAATATCACAGCTGTAGGACACCTCAGAGGGCTCATGCAACAAGGCAATGTTGAGGGTTTGCTACAGACCTCCCAACAGCCAGCAGGAGATAGAGGAGCAGATATGTCAGCAGATCTTGGAAAGGTGTAAAAGCAACAGGATTATTATCCCTTATATGGGCTGGGACTCACTTAGTGCTAGAGGCTTGGATGGGGCAGAATTTGTGAGGAGCATCCAAGAGGGCTTCTTTAAACAATATGTAGATAGTCCAACTAGGGAAGGGGACATACTGGATCTGGTATTGGGAAATGAGCCCAGCCAGGTGATCGAAGTTTCAACAGGGGAACATTTCAGGAACATTGACCATAATTCAGTAAGTTTTAAGATGCTATTGGATAAAGATAGGAGTAGTCCTTGGGTGAAGGTGCTAAATTGGGGGAAGGCTAATTATAACAATATTAAGCAGGTATTGAAGAATCTACATTGGGGCGGGCGTTTGAGGGTAAATCAACATCTGACATGTGGGAGGCTTTCAAATGTCAGTTGATAGGAATTCAAGACCGGCATGTTCCTGTGAGGAAGAAGGATAAGTATGGCAAGTTTTGGGAACCTTGAATAACGATGGATATTGTGAGCATCATCCAAAAGAAAAAGGAAGCCTTTGTGAGGGTTATAAGGGTGGGGACAGACGAACCCATGAGGAATATAAGGAAAGTAGGAAGGAACTAAGCAAGGAGTCAGGAGGGTTAAAAGGGGTCACGAAAAGTAATTGGCAAACAAGATTAAGGAAAATCCCAAGGCTTTTTGCATGTATATAAAGAGCAAGAGGATAGCTAGGGAAAGGATTGGCCCACTCAAGGACAGGGGAGTGAATCGATGCGTGGAACCAGAGGAAACGGGTGAGGTACTGAATGAGTACTTGGCATCAGTATTCACCAAAGAGAAGGATTTGGTGGATGGTGAGTCTGGAGAAGGGATGGGTCACATTGGGATGAAAAAGGAGGAGGTGTTGGGCGTCTTGAAAAACATTACGGTGGTTAAATCCCAAGCCCCTGATGGGATCTACCCCAGAATACCGAGGGAGGCAAGGAAGGAAATTGCTGGGGCCTTGACAGAAATCTTTGCATCCTCACTGGCTATCGGTAAGGTCCCAGAGGACTGGAGAATAGCTAATGTTGTTCCTTTGTTTAAGAAAGGTAGGAAGGATAATCCAGCAAATTACAGGTCCGTGAGCCTTGCATCACTGGTAGGGAAATTATTTGTGAGGATTCTGCGAGACCGAAAAGTGTTCGGGCCGGAAAGTGGAGCTGAGTCCACAAAAGATCAGCCATGATCTCATTGAATGGCGGAGCAGGCACGAGGGGCCAGATGGCCTACTCCTGCTCCTAGTTCTTATGTTCTTATGAGACAGGATTTACTCCCATTTGGAAGCAAATGGGCATATTAACAAGAGGCAGCATAGTTTTATCATAGATATTACAGAACTTACAGTGCAGAAGGAGGCCATTTGACCCATCAAGTGCACCCAAGTCTCCACGGAGAAAGTGCAAATGGCACACAGCCACCCGAGGCTGGAATTGAGCCCGGGACCCTGGAGCTGTGAGGCAGCAGTGCTCATCACTGTGCCACCGTGCCGCCCTTTGTGAAGGGAACTCATGCCTCACTAAATTGACCAAGTTTTTTGAGGAAGTGACGAAGGTGATTGATGACGGTAGGGCAGTGGATGTTGTCTACATGGACTTCAGTAAGGCCTTTGACAAGGTCCCTCATGGCAGACTAGTACCATAGATCATAGATCATAGAATTTACAGTGCAGAAGGAGGCCATTCGGCCCGTCGAGTCTTCACTGACCCTTGGAAAGAGCACCCCACTTAAGCCCACATATCCACACTATCTCCGCTAACCCGGTAACCCCACTTAACCTTTTTTGGACACTAAGGGCAATGTATCATTGCCAATCCACCGAACCTGCACATCTTTGAACTATGTGAGGAAACCGAAGCGCCCGAAGGAAACCCACGCAGACACGGAGAACATGCAGACTCCCCACAGACAGTGACCCAAGCTGGAAATCGAACCTGGGACCCTGGAGCTGTGACGTAACTGTGCTAACCACTGTCCTACCGTGCTGCCCAAAGATGAAGTCACACAGAATCAGAGGTGAGGTGGTAAGATGGAAACAGAACTCGCTCGGTCTTTACTATATTACTACTGAGCGTCGAATGTGCAGAAGGTGAGGAGCTGGGATAGAGGGGGGACTCCCAGTGGGTGAGAATGGAGGAGAGTCTGTGGAGAACGTCGGGGCTGAGGGCGTTGGCAACAGTGCCACTCCCGATGGCCCCGGGGAAGTACTCAGGGAGTCCGGTGGTAATAGCAACGTTGAAAACCCGGAGTCAGTTGCGCCAGCACTTTAAGCTGGGGGCGGGGTAAAGGGAAATACCGATTGGGGGGGATCATAGATTTGAGCCAGGGAAGTGGGAGGGAGTTTTCGGAGATGGAAGGAGAAGGGAGTTAAGGCATTAAAGGGTTTGTTTCTAGGGGGCCGGTTTGCAGGATTGAAGGAGCTGAAGGCAAAATATGAGTTGAGGCAGGGGGAAATGTTTAGGTATATGCAGGTCTGGGATTTCACCAAGAAGGAGATACAGAGCTTTCCGGTGGCACCGGCCTCCACACTGTTGGAGGAGGTGCTGACGGCAGGGGGAATGGAGAAGGGGGTGTTGTGGGGCGATTCGGGGAGAAGAGAAGGCACAGTTGCAGGGGATTAAGACAAAGTGGGAGGAAGAGTTGGGAGAGAGCATGGAGGAGGGGTTGTGGTGGGAGGTGCTCCGGAGGGTGAATGTTTAACTTTGTGCACGAGGTTGGGACTGATACAGCTGAAGGTGGTGTATAGGGCGCAGCTCACAAAGGCGAGGATGAGCCAACTCTTTGAGGGGGTAGAGGATGTTTGTGAGCATTGGAGGGGGCCCCGCAAACCACGTTCATATGTGTTGGTCCCGTTCAAAGCTGGAGGTGTATTGGAGGGAGGTGTTCAGGATAATTTCGAAGGTGGTACATGTGAGGCTTAAGCCGAGTCCCCTGGAGGCCATATTCGGGGTATCGGATTGGCCGAGGTTGGAAGCGGTTGCGGAGGCAGATGTTTTAGCCTTCGCCTCGCTGATCGTCCAAAGGCGGTTCCTGGTGGGGTGGAGGTCAGTCTCTCCACCCTGTGTCCTGGTGTGGCGGGGGGATCTGTTGGAGATTTTAACACTCGAGAAGGTGAAGTTTGAGTTGAGGGGAAGGATGGAAGGGTTCTACAATTCATAGGCTTTGTTTATTCTGCACGCTCAAGAATTGAATGACATCGAATATGAGGGGGGTTGGGTTTGGGGGGAGTTGGATTGTGTATGTTGTTGGTGACTATGTGTGGGTGAATGGTGAACCCTTTTCTTTGATGTCTGTATTTAAAACGTTGAGGGTTGTTTGGCGGTCAGTGAGAGGGAGGAATCAGAGGGTTGACATTGTATTTGTTACCGTTGATTGTTTATTGGTTGGTGTAAATTGGATGCGAATGTGAAAAAGGAGGAGAATAAAAATACTTTTAAAAAAAGAACTCGCTCGGTCATATAAGACAAGAGTAGCGGTGGAAGGGTGGTTTTCTGAATGGAGGGCTGTGACTAGTGGTGTTCCACAGGAATCAATACTGAACCTTTGCTGTTCATAATATATATAAATGATTTGGAGGAAAATGTAACTGGTCTGATTAGTAAGTTTGCGGACGACACAAAGGTTGGTGGAATTGTGGATAACGATGAGGACTGTCAGAGCACACAGCGGATATAGATCAGCTGCACACTTGGGCGGAGAGATGGCAGATGGAGTTTAATTCGGACAAATGTGAGGTAATGTATTTTGGAAGGTCTAATACAGGTGGGAAATATATAATAAATGGCAGAACCCTTAAGAGTATTGAGAGACAGAGGGATCTGGGTCTACAGGTCCACAGGCCACTGAAAGGGGCAACACAGGTGGAGAAGGTAGTCAAGAAGGCATCCGGCATGCTTGCCTTCATTGGCCAGGGCATTGAGTATAGAAATTGGCAAGTAATGTTGCAGCTGCATAGAATCTTAGTTAGGCCACACTTGGAATATAGTGTTCAATTCTGGTCGCCACACTACCAGAAGGATGTGGAGGCAATGGAGAGGGTACAGAAGAGGTTAACCAGGATGTCGTCTGGTATGGAGGGCATTAGCTATGAAGAGAGGTTGGATAAACCTGGTTTGTTCTCACTGGAACGATGGACATTGAGGACGACCTGATAGAAGTCTGCAAAATTATGAAGTACTTTGGAGGGAGTGGAGAGTCAGAAGCTTTTTCCCAGGGTGGAAGAGTCAATTACTAGGGGACATGGGTTTAAGGTGTGAGGGGCAAAGTTTAGAGGAGGTGTGCGAGGGAAGTGTTTTACTCAGAGGGTAGTGGGACCCTGGAACTTGCTGCCGAAGGAGGTGGTAGAACAGCTAATAGGTACGACAGTGATGTTTAAGGGGCGTCTTGATAATACATGAATAGGATGGGAATAGAGGAATACGGACCCCAGAAGTGCAGAAGGTTTTAGGTTAGACGGGCTGCATGGTCGGAGCAGGCTTGGAGGACCGAACGGTATGTTCCTGTGCTGTACTTTTCTTTGTTCATTGTTCTTTGGAGTTTGAGGATTATCATGTCAGATGAGTCATGAACCCATTGAATGGTGGAGCAGACACAAAGGGCTGAATGCTACTATGTCTTATGGTTTTATGTTTCGTTTTGTGGGGAGACTAAAATGGTAGGCATAGTTTTTTTAAAAAGGTCTTCCTTTTAAGATGGGGTGAGGAGAATTATTATTTTCTCCCAAAGGTGTATGGAATTCTGTTCCCTCGAAAGTAGGTAGGCTGGGCCTTAAAATTTATTCAAGACAGAATTGTTAAGCAAGGAGTATGGGGGAGCAGACAGGAAAGTGAAGCTGAAACCACACCAGGTCAGCCATGATCTTCTTGAATATACACCCTTCATAAACAAGTTTCTAACCATATCCTGCCAGAAATCTCAATTGTTATTTAACATGTTTTGTACTTTGACTATTGATGGGTTAGTTGGGAGCTGGTTTAGCTCAATTGGCTGGATAGCTGGTGTAAGATGCAGGGCAGTGTAGGTTCAATTCCTGTACCAGCTGAGGTTATTCATAAAGACTCAACCTTGCCCGAGGTGTGGTGATCCTCAGGTTATAAAGCACCACCAGTCAGCTCTCCCCCTCAAAGGCTGTGGTCAGCTGGAATTATAGTAACTTCATTTTAATTGTTCCATATCACATGCAAATTCTGCGATGCATGTTTGTCTGCCCAACTCCGTCTATTGCAAATGGCTGGATCACCCTGTCAATCTTTTTTTAAAATAAATTCAGAGTACCCAATTCATTGTTTCCAATTAAGGGGCAATTTAGCGTGGCCAATCCACCTAGCCTGCACATCTTTGGGTTGTGGCGATGAAACCCACACAAACACGGGGGGAATGTGCAAACTCCACCCGGACAGTGACCCAGAGCCGGGATTGAACCTTGTAGGCTTACACTGCAATGAAGTTACTGTGAAAATCAACGAGTTGCCACACTCCGTTGCCTGTTCAGATACTTCAGAATGTCTAAATTACCTAACAAGCATGCCTTTTGTGACTTGTTGGAGGAAACCGAAGCACCCCGAGGAAACCCACGCAGATTGGACCTTGGCGCCGTGAGGCAGCAGTGCTAACCCTGCTATCACCCTGTAAATCTCCTTGTATTGTTTGTGGGTGTCCAACTAAGCAAGGCAGAAATTGTACATTTCTCATTTGAGGTATTTGTTCCCAAGGAAGGATATGCTTTCCTTCAGAGTTGTGTTGTGGGTGGTTTATCTGTCAATTCTAGTTCTGGAATGATTTTTTTTTATTTTGTTAAGTTGCTCAACTCCAATATTGTGAAGGGAAGCTTTTTACGCCTCTGAAATAAATGGGTGGGGTTGTTGCTGCAAACTATACTGTCAAGCAAATGAAATAATAAAAACAGAAAATACTGGAAAAATCCAGCAGGTTTGATAGCATCTGCGGAGAGAGAAGCAGATGTAACGTTTCATGTCTGTATGACTGTTCTTCAGGACTGACGAGGGGCAGAAATGTGGTGGATTCGATCATTGGAGAAGTGAGGGTGGAGGAGGTGGGGCAGAATATGACAGGGATGGGTCAGAGCTAAGGAGGTACTGTCAAAGAAGTAATGGACGCATGGCAAAAGGAGTGCTAATAGAGTCAAGAAGGTAAGATAGCAGAATGTACTAATAGGAGAACAACAGACTTGAAACGTTAACTCTGTTTCTCTCTCCACAGATGCTGCCAGACCTGCTGGGTTTCCCCAGCATTTCCTGTTTTAATTATTTCATTTGCTTGACAGTGCAGTTTACACCAACAATTTCATTCATTTCTGCTGCAGACTTGCTGAGATTCTCCAGCATTTTCTGTTTTTATTTTAGATTTCCAGCAGCTGCAGTTTTTTTTGCTCTTAAATGAAGTGACATGAGCAACTTAAGATAAAAATGAAAACTGAAAACATAAATCTTAAGAAAATTGCAAGAATGCAAAACAATTGTAATAGTTATTATATTTTTAGTCCCCACTGGCAGCCAGTACCTCGTCCAAGTGGCCATTCTCCATGTGTGAGCCTACATAGACCATTAGGAGACTATCGGACAGCGAGGATATCTGCCCAATCCTGTCCTTCCCTGATGTTTACACATTTGCACTTCCCAGCAGGGACCACTGATGGGCGATTGGAAGCAGGAATCTTGGTCAAAGTTCCTTTTTCAGGATACTTCTATTTTCACTGCTATTAGATTGATTTGATTTGTTTAATACTTCAGGAACATGAGACAACTCAGGGAGTTTCCCAGAAGTTGAAGACCTGCTTTCCATGTCATGACAAATTTATAAATGTCACTTTCAATGTCAATTTCCAAATAAATCTAATAATATTAATCTGTATTAATGTCACAAGTAGGCTTACACTGCAATGAAGTTACTGTGAAAATCAACGAGTTGCCACACTCCGTTGCCTGTTCAGATACTTCAGAATGTCTAAATTACCTAACAAGCATGCCTTTTGTGACTTGTTGGATGAAACCGAAGCACCCCGAGGAAACCCACGCAGACACGGCGAGAACGTGCAGACTCCGCACAGACAGTGACCCAAGCAGGAATTGGACCTGTAGCCCTGGCACTGTGAAGCAACAGTGCTAACCACTGTGCTACCGTGCAGCCCAAACCAGACCAGATTTAGCTTGGTGAAATAGGTTCTGGTCCAAGCCCTTTGACAATTGTCACCTTAAGGTCAAGTTTCCCATTAAACATCAAATCTGACTTGTCGGATGGGAATATTTCATACTCATGCATTAGGTTTAACTATGCACAAAGATACAAAGAGACAGCCTTTTCATTTTAAAAAAGCAACATCTATCACCTCTTTCACAACAATTTCTATACCTGATTCTGAAGGTACAAAATCATTCAACTGAAGCAATGCAGCAGAATAATCCCTTCTTGCTGATACAAAATTGAGTGGAGCAAAAGAAGTAACATGATCTGATAATGGGAAATCGCCAATGTTTAAACTCAAAACACCTGTTAAAAGGGATGGGTATGTTGTTGTGTTTAATGCAAAACGGCAGGATCTTTTCTGTACCAGTTAACAGTGCATTTATTGCACCTTTGAACAAGGAAGTTTCTTTCACTGATCGGTATGATGATTGGAGCAGTCTGTAATGAAAAGGTATCACTAGGGGGCAGTAACACGTCATAAACCTACAGCCTTAGGCAGCAGAAAGGAATCAAAACAAAGGGCTTTCTCTCTCCTGAAACTGATATCTAGAGAATATTACTAATTGTTGTAAAGAATGGAATCTGCAGTTATTTTCATATGATAGGGCTAACATTATAAATTGTGCAAAAACTTTAAAAAGTCATGGGCATCATGCTTCCTACATTTACTTAGCATCAGCTGTATTTTCTTATTATCTTCTTATTTTCTTTATCACGCAGTTTTCTATTACTTGTATATGATTACTTTGTTCTGCCTATTGATCAATTTTAGACTAAAACAATTGTCACTTAATAATTCACAGAGTTTCGGAGTACCTTCCCATTCCTCTCGGAAATTTTAATGTATCCTCTCATGTAAGTGACTAATGGTAATAATGGGTAACATCATAAAGGACAAAGTATTGTCTTTCATTTGACTCCTTTTCTCCTGGATGATTTTAACAGGATGATGTGCAGAATATGAATCGTATTTTCCAGATGAAAATAAGCCTCTTGCACAGAGCATAACTTCAGTTCCCTGGCCGGTGCCAATGTTTTGCTGGTGACTTGAGTCATTGCTGAGCTGCTGGGGATACCACACCGGTTTTACTGCAAAAAACACAGATATATTCTCAGAGATATCTCATCTCCATGATGGAAATGTATCGAATTACATTAAGAAAGAAAATAAGCTCATAATCGTTCGATGACGTTTTTAAATGATTGGCAATATAAATAATTTTGTGTTACCTCTAATTTGCTTGGACTGGAATATTTTCAAATATACATAACGTACATAACAAGCAAGAGGGTAGCCAGGGAAAGGGTTGGCCCACTGAAGGATAGGCAAGGGAATCGATGTGGAGCCAGAGGAAATGGGCGAGGTACTAAATTAATACTTTGCATCAGTATTCACCAAAGAGAAGGAATTGGTGGATGTTGAGTCTGGAGAAGGGTTTGTAGATAGCCTGGGTCACATTGAGATCCAAAAAGACGAGGTGTTGGGCATCTTGAAAAATATTAAGGTGGATAAGACCCCAGGGCCTGATGGGATCTACCCCAGAATACTGAAGGAGGCAAGAGAGGAAATTGCTGAGGACTTGACAAAAGCCTTTGGATCCTCACTGTCTTCAGGTGATGTCTCGGAGGACTGGAAAATAGCCAATATTGTTCCTTTGTTTAAGAAGGGTAGCAAGGATAATCCAGGGAACTTGGCAGTGGTAGGGAAATTACTGGAGAGAATTCTTCGAGACAGGATCTACTCCCATTTGGAAGCAAGGGGTCATCTTAGCGAGAGGCAGCATGGTTTTGTGAAGGGGAGATTGTGTCTCACTAACTTGATAGAGATTTTCGAGGAGGTCACAAAGATGATTGATGCAGGTTGGGCAGTGGATGTTGTCTATATGGACTTCAGTAAGGCCTTTGACAAGGTCCCTCATGGCAGTCTGGTACAAAACGTGAAGTCACACGGGATCAGAGGTGAGCTGGCAAGGTGGATTCAGAACTGGCTAGGTCAGAGAAGGCAGAGAGTAGCAATGGAAGGGTACTTTTCTAATTGGAGGGCTGTGACTAGTGGTGTTCCGCAGGGATCAGTGCTGGGACCTTTGCTGTTCGTAGTATATATAAATGATTTGGTGGAAAATGTAACTGGTCTGATTAATAAGTTTGCGGACGACACAAAGGTTGGTGGAATTGCGGATAGCGATGAGGACTGCCAGAGGATACAGCAGGATTTAGATCGTTTGGAGACTTGGGCGGTGAGATGGCAAATAGTGTTTAATTCGGACAAATGTGAGGTGATGCATTTTGGAAGGTCTAATACAGGCAGGGACTATACAGTCAATGGTAGAACCCTTAAGCGTATTGACAGTCAGAGAGATCTTGGTGTACAGGTCCACAGGACACTGAAAGAGGCAACACAGGTGGAGAAGATAGTCAAGCGGGTAGTCAAGAAGGCATACGGCATGCTTGCCTTCATTGGCCAGGGCATTGAGTATAAAAATTGGCAAGTCATGTTGCAGCTGTATAGATCCTTAGTTAGGCCACTTTTGGAGTATAGTGTTCAATTCTGGTCGCCACACTACCAGAAGGATGTGGAGGCTTTAGAGAGGGTGCAGAAGAGGTTTACCAGGATGTTGCCTGGTATGGAGGGCATTAGCTATGAGGAGAGGTTGAATAAACTTGGTTTGTTCTCACTAGAATGAAGAAGGTTGAGGGGCGACCTGATAGAGCTCTAATAATTATGAGGGGCATAGACAGAGTGGATAGTCAGAGGCTTTTTCCCAGGGTAGAGGGGTCAATTACTAGGGGGCATAGGTTTAAGGTGCGAGGGGCAAGGTTTAGAGGAGATGAGCGAGGCAACTTTTTTACACAGAGGGTAGTGGGTGCCTGGAACTCGCTGCCGGAGGAGGTGGTGGAAACAGGGCGATAGTGACATTTAAGGGGCATCTTGACAAATATATGAATAGGATGGGAATAGAGGAATACGGACCCCGGAACTATAGAAGATTTTAGTTTAGACGGGCAGCATGGTCGGCGTCGGCTTGGAGGGCTGAAGGGCCTGTTCGTGGGCTGTACTTTTCTTTGTTCTTTGTTCTTTGTATATTGCCATCTTGCTAATCAGTATTCATTTCAAACCTTGACCTGTAAAAATGTGATTTAATTTTCATTTTCTTTTCTATTTATCTGCAGAAAATGTACGTATTGTAATCATGTTATGCGAGAATTCCCTAACATGCAATTATCTGACTCAGTAGCCTAAAAGGAAAGTATTTACTCACTCACTTGTACAAGGGAAAAGTATGTAGTGTTGAGTTTATTGTGTAATATAGTTGCAAAACTGAGATTACAAAAACGCAGATTGTCATCAAATAGTTTGCTTAATGTGAACATTCAAATGTCATGCATTTGAAATGATGTGATTTTTTACCTTGATCAACCTTGCTGTTTACCTGCTGTCCTGTGTCCCTGACAGCAGGAACTTGCTGATAATACTCAGGGGAGAGTGTATTGCTGTTCACATTAGGTCAGGGTTTCCACCTGCCATCAGGCTCCTCAGACTGCCAAGGCAAATTAGAACAGAGATCAGTTTGATCTTAACTCCTCCCTGAAAGATTTTCTGTGTACATTTTAACCATTCACTGTCTCCCTCCGCCTAAGAAAGACTCCAGTCCAGAGTCCAAAAGTGTGAGCCACTTGCATGCACTATACAGCTATGTTTACTGTGAATAAAAATCAACTAAATTTGCACTTAAATCATTTTTTGCTGTTCACGATTGGCAGGAAGAATAGATTGGTAGAAGTCAGCATATTCGCAGAAGGCTTTAGTCCAGAAACAGAATTCAGAAGTGTTTGACGGAGGTTGGGCTGAAGAGAGAGTAAGGCCTTTTATGTTTTTAATGCACACAGGGTCATGGGACATTTGATAAATCTAACTTTTTTCCACCTCAGGGGTTGATGTAGTGTGTTAGCAAACTGTTAATCACCAATGGGACCTAGCTTTTAATCTATTTCCAATAGAAGGGATGACTGTCCTCCATACCATCCAGTTGTGAAGATCCTATATGAATTAAGCTTCAGCAGTTCCAAACCACAGCCCAAAGTCTAGAATGTCACACAAATTGGCAATCTCACACCAGAGAGCAAAAATATGTGTGATAGAGTAATATATTTCTATTACTGTGCAAGGCATTGTTTTGAGGTTAGGTTTGAAGAATGTGTTTGTGACAGGGTAGAAGCAATTTGGTCTGTGCTCTTAAATACATTTTTGATACCAACATTAGCTGCCCCAAACAGGCATGTGTTCCAGCCCTCACAGTAATTCTTGATAAGCGCAAAATAAGTTCATTGGTACTCACTATCAATTCCAATTGTTTCAGGGTAAGGAAAATCACAAGGAAAACAGCAATGACTCCATCTCTTAAGAAGCCGCACTATTACAAGTGACTGACTGGAGATAAAGCTTAAAAGGGTTCATTATGCAAGTCTTTAAAATACTGAGTGATGAAGGAAGCTAATTATTCAACTTGCAATGTGAAAAGAGAACTAGTACAGAATCAACAAGCATCACTCAAGACTAAAGATTGTGAACTTTAAAAAAACGATGAGATTTTGGTTAGGAATGGAATTGAAGGTTATAGCGAAAGCTGTGAACAGAGATGCTGAAATATACTGAATAGTACAAAGGTTAGGTGGGGTATGGGGTTGCAGGGGAGTGAGCCTCATTAAGGTGTTCTTACAAAGGGTCAGTGCAGTCTCAATGGGCCAAATGGCCTCCTTCTGCACTGTAGGGATTCTATGATTCTGTAATACCACGTTACCTATGTTACCAACTATGGAAAACAACTGGGGGGGTGGGATTCTCCCGCACTTGGCACGATGGCCCAATGCCGGCTCGAAAAGTGGCATGAACCACTCCGGTGTCGGGCCACACAGAAGTTGCGGAATCCTCCGCCCTTCCTGGAGCTAGGCCGGCGCCGGAGGTGTTGGCGCCGCGCCAACCAGCACCGAAGGCTGCACATGCGCAGAACTGTCAGCATGTTCTGGCACAGAACTTCCGGCATGTTCCTGCGCATGCGCAGGGGTGTTCTTGTCAGCGCCAGCCATGACCACTGTGGGGACCCTCCCCGGGGCCGGATCCCCCTGTGCCCCCCCACCCCACCCCACATGGCTAGACGGCCGACAAGCCAGGTCCCACCGTGATGGACCATGGCCATTTCACGGCCCATAAGGGCCCGGAGAATTGCCGGGTGGGGCCGCTGCCAACAGCCCCCGACCGGCACTGCGTGATCCCCGCCCCTGACCAAAAACCTGCGCCGGAGAACCCGACAGCCAGCGTCGGAGCCGCGGGGCGGGATTCACGCTGCCGTCCGGCCATTCTCCCACTCCTGGTCTGTGTTGAATAATGGAAGTATAGGAAATCGATTGATTTTTTGAACATTAGAACATAGAACAGTACATAGAACAATACAGCACAGAACAGGCCCTTTGGCCCTCGATGTTGTGCCGAGCCATGATCACCCTACTCAAACCCACATATCCACCCTATACCCATAACCCAACAACCCCCCCCCCCCCCTTAACGTTACTTTTTAGGACACTACGGGCAATTTAGCATGGCCAATCCACCTAACCCGCACATCTTTGGACTGTGGGAGGAAACCGGAGCACCCGGAGGAAACCCACGCACACACGGGGAGGACGCGCAGACTCCGCACAGACAGTGACCCAGCCGGGAATCAAACCTGGGACCCTGGAGCTGTGAAGCATTTATGCTAACCACCATGCTACCGTGCTGCCTTCTCATTGATTGTCTTTGAAAGTCATGGATCATCTTCTTTCTGGGCTTGAGCTTATGAGAAGGAAATTGTAAAGTGATTGGGCAAGGTGAACATTTGATGATTCAAATGCCTTTTTGTCTCGTTCCATGCTTTCTTATGCACTTAATGCACAGAGTTCACCCAGAGTTACCCTGAAACTATGCTTAATATCTCAACCTGACAAAAAAGCATCTTACTACAACTGTGCAACTTCTCCACTTTTAATTCTATTCCCCCAAGTAGGATTATTGAATCAGTGTAATGGTGAAGTTCTGATGAAAGTTTAGAATTTAGAACAGTACAGCACAGAACAGGCCCTTCGGCCCTCGATGTTGTGCCGAGCAATGATCACCCTACTCAAACTCACATATCCACCATATACCCGTAACCCAACAACTCCCCCTTAACCTTACTTTTTAGGACACTACGGGCAATTTAGCATGGCCAATCCACCTAACCCGCACATCTTTGGACTGTGGGAGGAAACCGGAGCACCTGGAGGAAACCCACGCACACACGGGGAGGACGTGCAGACTCCGTACAGACAGTGACCCAGCCGGGAACCGAACCTGGGACCCTGGAGCTGTGAAGCATTGATGCTAACCACTATGCTACCATGCTGCCCCAGTTACCAAAGTCTGCTAACTCCTTTGAGACAGAGAGAGAGCTGACTGGTGGTGATTTAACCTGAGGATCACCACACCTCAGCTGAGGAGCAAGATTCAAAAGGTAGAGCCTTCATGGATAACTTCAACTGGTACAGGAATTAAATGTGTGCTGTTGCATCACAAACCAGCTGCCCAGCCAACTGAGCTAACTGACCCCAGATGTAAATAGTTAGTAGTATGTAGGATAATGTTCCCCAAAATTTTTAAAACCAGGAGCTGGAACAGATATCAGAAACTGAAGATGATATTCCTCTTGTCTTGGCTGAAATGTACTCGAAGAGCAGGGTGAATTTGGTGCCCTAACTCACTGTGCCACCTGGGAACTTTTGTTTATGTTGATGGGAAACAGTTTCTTCTTTGACCGCATGCATTGAAATTATATTTTAAACAAATCAGGTTAGAGATATATGACCTCAGTTAATCATCACAAAACAAAAATTTCAGATGCAATTTGATAATGAGCACAGTGCCTTCAGCATATTAGAAGTTGATAGCAAACACAGAGTGTGGTATGTTTGCAGGCAAAGGCAATCAGAGAAATTCATGACTCAATAAATCTAAACTTATTAAAAATGCAGTTTTAGAATTTATTTGTATTCATCGTGCAAAATACACATCACATCTTACTTACGAACATATTGAGGTATAGCTTATGATTCAGAACAGCTTATGGTGCCTTTGGAATCTAATTATTAATTTGCTTCACAAACAGTGAGAACTCTAGCATAACATTACGTTGATTGCAGACAATGATCTGAAATTGAATTCCTACTTTCCAGCTGTTTGACGGGGGAGAGGTTAATTTTGAATTTAGAAGGTCATGTTTTAGTCCGTTGTTTAAAGCCATTTACTGTATAGATTGTTTTTTTGCTTTATATAAATAAAAACAATAATATATTATTCATATTCACTGAAGGCTGTAACAACCATTATCAATTTTAGTAGAATGCAAATTGCAAATTTCAACAGCATTTGCAGATGCTTTCGCTCTATTTTCTACATCTGAAAAGTCTCAAAAGGAGGGCAAATAAATTAGTTGCATTTCAATACATGGGTTAGAAACTCGAGCTATGCAATGAAGCCATTCTGGGGGAAACAGAAATTACCATGCTGATATCTAAAGAACTAGGTTCAAATGTAAATATATAAAGAAGCAATGTTGATAGATACAGTACTCTGAACCACTATTTGTTTTGTTATTTGCTTTAGTAGAAGCCCCATATTTTGTTCATTTTACTCCTCTCTCCCCTGAGCTTTGCAGGACATGTCTGGATTGACACTATTCTTAAAGATAGAAAGCGAGACAATGATATAGCTCTTCTCCTAACTACAGCGTGTGCCATAACCTGAGTCATGCAAATTACACTTGTGCGTTTAGATGACTAAGATTAATGACACTGCGCCAAGGTCTTTGTTTTTCTATTTGGCTGTTTAGTGTGAAATACAATCCTAAAACATTATCTATCGTCTATTAATCCCAGAATTGTGTTCACAACATGCAATGCACATTGTTTAGGGCAATTTACAACAGTAACATACTGAGCACAATTGCATTTAATTACTTTGATTCTAATTACATTCACCAAGGACTAATAAAATAAATGGGACAAGTGGCTCTTTAAAAAGGCTTCTACAACACACATGTGCTGTCTTGTGCTGCCTTCTATTTGCAAAGTGATGCCAGCGATGGATTAATAATAGCTACTATTTCTCTGAACATTTTAGGAGTTGAATTCTGCATTTTATTACTAAATTTAAAATATATATTAATTGTGGCAATATGAAACTTCTGCAACAAAAGATAGAAGTGTCAAGTGTTTATGCAATTTCCATGACGCACAACTTCTCAAATCAAAATCAAGCAATGTCTTACACAGCATGTCAGAATTAAAACACCAGTACTTGGTGCAGAAAGTATGCAGTAAATGCAATGAATTTGCAAAGACTAAGCAAAGCTTATAACTAATTTTCATGAGGCTTCAATTATGCTACTTGAAATGTGAAACGATCCTTTGTGAAAATTGTTGTTACTTTCAACTACCATCTAAACTAAACTAAATGTGTAGAAGCAATAGAAAGAATACATTAAAGTCAGCATAGAGAAGTAGAAGATTCTATTTGCAGCTGGTAGAACCATTCTAATATGGTACCCACACCTCTCCATAGGTTGCACAGAACTCTGTATTAAAAGTGCCTTACATATCTGTGTTTAACTGCATGCATCAGATTGTACTCTGTGAGTGGATCACTTTAAAGAGCAGGCGGCAGGATTATTTTCCTCGTACGTTACATGTAGACTTATAAATTACTGGAACCAAGATGACCAATGGACTCCTTTAGCAACCTTAAAGCGTGAATTCACATCAACCTAGGGACTTGCTACATGTTGGACAAAGTTAAAGCAGTGTAATTTTCAGTCAAACACCTGTTTCATTCATGCATCCAGGAATCGGATGACACACCTAATTCTTGATGCAGCTGCCATTAACACACTCACATGCATTTGAACCACTTTGCAGCAGTATAAAATTGTTAGTGTTAGAGGAACCTGAAATATATAAGTAAACCATTGAACTATTCAAAAATAATTCATTCATTTTCAGTCAGCGGCTGCTCTTGTCAGACTTCTGTAAGGCAATAAAATCTCTCCCTTTCTGATTGGTGACTTTTTTAGGAATACAAAGTGGGCTGGATTCTACGATTCTGAGACTAAGTGCTGAGGCCGACTTGGGAACGGTGGCGTTTTACGACCAAAAAAATGGCTCAAAACGGCCACCGATCCTCCGTCTGGTGGGGGCCAGCAGGCACGCAGCCAGAGAATTGCCGGGTCCATGGCCGCACATGCGCATGGCGGCGGCCTGCAGCGGCTGTGCCGTGCAACATGGTGCTGGCCCCGCGCGGACCGCAACCCCCGGACCACCCCACCAGTGCTCCCAGCCCCTGCCAAAGCCCCCTCCTGCCTACGGATAGACTCCCCCCTGACTTTGGTTGCGCTGGTCTTAGTCCCCAGCCACCACACCGATTTCCCAAATATAAATACCATGAGTGACCGATGCCGTCAGGAACTCAGCCCATCGGGGGCGGAGAATCGGGGGAGGGCCTCAGGTAATGTCATGAGGCTATCCCGACGGCGTGCGTGTGAACACGACATTTTTGGAGGGGGTGGAGCATCACAAAAGTGGCGTCGCCCCCGATTCCGGCCGATCACCGAACGCGATTTTGGCGTCGGAGACCAGAGAATCCCACCCAGCAAGTTTGAAAGGATTTATCTTTGTCTTGGTAGACATTAAAAATAAGGCACCATGACTTCCGGTGGCTGTGATGAAGTAGGAAGCCATACATTTGGGAGCTCCCGTTTTAAACGGACTTTTCGGCTCTTTTTAGAGCCCAAAACGGATATTTTTCAACGTCTTCCGGTGGGGGAAGGTGTGCTGAACGACTTTCCCCGCAGTCCATGACTCGAACTCGGGGTGGAAAGAGGGAACAAGCAGCAGTAGCTCCCCAGAAAAAATGGGGGAAGGGATCCAAGATGGCCGCCGGCAGAGCTCCAGAGGAGTGGAAACAGTGGGCCCAGGAGCAACTAGCTGCTCTCCTGCACTGCTTCACAGACTTCAAGGCTGAGGTACTGAGCTCGCTGCAGGAAACAAACAGAAGGCTGTCGGAGATTCAGACCACCCAGGGTGCTGCCATCAAGGAGTTGCAGACGCAGGCCACTGAACGAGAGGAGGAGGCCGTGGTCCTCGTGAGTAAGGTGGAGGGGCACGAGGCACTCCACAAGAAGTGGCAGGAACGCTTCGAGGAGCTTGATCACCGCATGAGGCGGACAAACCTGCGGATCTTGGGCCTTGCGGAGGGGCTGGAGGGGTCGGACCTGATAACCTATGTGGCTATAATGCTGAACTCGCTAGTGGGGGCCGGGTCTTTCTATCTGCCCTTGGAGCTGGAGGGAGCACACAGAGTACTGGCCAGGAGGCTTAAGGACAATGAACCCCCGCATGCGGTGCTGGTGAGGTTCCACCGGTTCAGTGATCGGGAGTGTGTGCTGCGCTGGGCCAAGAAAGTGAAGAGCAGCAAGTGGGAGAATGGGGTAGTACGGATCTACCAGGATTGGAGTGCGGAGGTGGCTAAGCGGCGGTCCGGATTTAATCGGATGAAGGAGGTGCTTTACAGGCAAAAGATAAAGTTCGGAATGTTGCAGCCCGCGCGCCTGTGGGTAACTTATTCGGACTGGCATTATTATTTCGATTCCCCGGAGGAGGCGTGGGCCTTCGTGTGGACGGAGAAACTGGACTTGAACTAGGGGTTTGGGGTTCCGGAGTCGGTTGTAATATCTTAGCGCTGGATTCTGCTGTTGCTATGTTCCTTTTTTTTTTGTACTTTTGCAATTTTGATATGGTTATTTATGGGGGTGTTGTTCTGCTATGTTTTTTTCTGCTGTGGGGCATTGGTTGAGTTGTGTATCTTGCGGGGAGGGTCGGGGGGGTTTGTTGTATTCTATGTCGGGTTTGGGGTATGGAGTGGGGCTGGTATTTGGGAGCTGCGTCAGAAGGGTGTGGTGGGGCAGTGCGAAAGCGCGGGCTTTCCTCTGGTTTCCCGCGCTGCGGGGCTGGGGGGCGGAGACGGTGATGGGGGAGGCGGGGCCTTAACTGGTTCTTCCCCGCGCTGGAGCTGTGCCTGGAGGAGGGATAGATTGGGGGATTATCCCACTTTGGGAGGGGTCGGGTTATTGGCGGGAGTTTCCGGGGTCAGCAGAAGTTAACTGACCCACGGAAGTATAATGGAGGACGGTTCGCGGCTGGGAGGGTTCCTAGCCTGGGGGGGGAAGGGAGGAGGGGAAAGGGGAATACCGGGTTGCTGCTGGTAGGGTCAGGAAGGAGCTGGTGGGGGCTGGGGGGACAGAGGAGAGGTGTTGTCGCTGCGGGGACTGGGTCGGGCAGGGGGTGCTGGCCTGGGGCGGGCAGTCGACGGGCTATGGCTAGTCAACGGGGGAGGGGGGCGGGATGCCCTCTGATCCGGTTGGTCACCTGGAATGTGAGAGGGTTGAATGGGCCGGTGAAGTGGTCGAGGGTACTGGCTCATCTGAAGGGGCTAAAGGCAGATGTGGCAATGCTTCAGGAGACCCACCTGAAGGTGGCGGACCAGGTCTGCCTGAGGAAGGGATGGGTGGGGCAGGTTTTCCACTCTGGGTTGGATGTGAAGAACCGGGGAGTGGCGATTCTGGTGGGGAAAAATGTGTTGTTTGAGGCATCGGAGGTGGTGGCGGATAAGGGGGGTAGGTATGTTATGGTTAGGGGCAGCCTACAAGGAGAGAAGGTGGTACTGGCTAGTGTGTATGCCCCAAATTGGGACGATGCTGGCTTTATGAGGCGTATGTTGGGACGGGTCCCGGATCTGGAGGCGGGAGGTCTGATCATGGGGGGGGACTTTAATACGGTGTTGGATCCTTCACTGGATCGGTCCAGCTCTAGGACGGGTAGGAGGCCGGCGGCGGCCAAGGTACTGAGAGGGTTTATGGATCAGATGGGTGGGGTGGATCCATGGAGGTTTGTGAGGCCGAGGGCACGCGAGTACTCTTTCTTCTCCCACGTACATAGGGTCTACTCTCGGATAGATTTCTTCGTGGTGAGTAGGGGACTGATTCCGAGAGTGGAGGAGGCCGAGTATTCGGCCATTGCAATCTCCGACCACGCTCCGCATTGGATAGAGTTGGAGATGGGGGAGGTGCGGGACCAACGTCCGTTGTGGCGGTTGGATGTGGGGTTGTTGACGGAGGAGGAGGTGTGTAGGAGGCTCTGGGCAAGTATTGAGGGGTACCTCGAGGTGAATGATACGGGGGAGGTTCAGGTGGGGATGGTCTGGGAAGCCCTGAAGGCAGTGATTCGTGGGGAGCTGATATCCATCCGGGCACACAGGGAGAGGAGCGAGAGGAGTGAGAGGGATAGACTGGTGGGAAATATACTGGAGGTGGACAGGAGGTATGCAGAGGCACCAGAGGAGGGACTGTTGGGGGAGAGGCGCAGCCTGCAGGTGGAATTTGATTTGCTGACCACTAGAAAGGCGGAGGCACAGTGGAGGAAGGCACAAGGGGCAGTGTACGAACATGGTGAAAAGGCGAGCAGGATGCTGGCTCATCAGCTCCGCAAGCGGGATGCGGCTAAGGAAATTACTGGAGTGAGAGACAAGAGTGGGAATGTGGTGCGGAAGGGGGTAGAGGTGAATGAGGTCTTCAAGGACTTTTACGGGGAACTGTACCGGTCGGAGCCAACGGGGGAGAGGAGGGGAATGGAGAGGTTCCTTGATGGGCTTTCTTTCCCGAAGGTGCAGGAGGAGAAGGTGGGGGGGTTGGGTGCGCCGATTGAGCTGGAGGACCTAGTTAAGGGGATCGGGCAGATGCAGTCAGGGAAGGCACCGGGGCCGGATGGGTTCCCGGTGGAATTTTATAAAAAGTTTGTGGACCTAGTGGGCCCCTTGCTGGTGCGGACACTCAATGAAGCGTGGGAAGGGGGGACTTTGCCCCCGACGATGTCGCGGGCGCTGATCTCGTTAATTTTAAAGAGGGACAAGGACCCCCAGCAGTGTGGTTCATACAGGCCCATATCTCTCCTCAACGTGGATGCTAAGGTCCTGGCAAAAATCCTGGCCACCAGGATAGAGGACTGTGTGCCAGGGGTTATGCATAAGGACCAGACAGGTTTTGTGAAGGGAAGGCAGCTGAACACGAATGTGCGGAGATTGTTGAATGTCATCATGATGCCGGCGATTGAGGGGGAGGCAGAGATAGTGGTGGCACTGGATGCGGAGAAGGCCTTCGATAGAGTGGAGTGGGGGTACCTATGGGAGGTGTTGGGGAGGTTTGGATTTGGTGAAGGGTTCATTAGATGGGTAAGGCTGCTATATGAGGCCCCGATGGCGTGCGTGGCCACGAATAGGAGGAAGTCGGAGAACTTCCGGCTTTACCGAGGGACCAGGCAGGGTTGCCCCCTGTCCCCCTTGTTGTTTGCACTGGCAATCGAGCCGCTGGCGATGGCGTTGAGGGATTCAGAGAGGTGGAGAGGCTTGGTGCGAGGTGGAGAGGAACATAGGGTGTCGTTGTATGCCGATGACCTGTTACTGTATGTGGCGGACCCGGTGGGAGGGATGCCGGGAGTGATGGAGTTGCTAGCTGAGTTTGGGACCTTCTCAGGTTATAAATTAAACTTAGGCAAGAGCGAGGTGTTTGTGGTGCACCCTGGAGACCAGGAGGAAGGAATTGGTAGGCTCCCGCTTAGGCGGGCAGGGGAGAGCTTTAGGTACCTGGGGGTGCAGGTGGCCAGGGACTGGGGGACTCTTCACAAGCATAACTTCACCAGACTTGTAGATCAGGTGGAGGAGGAGTTCAAGAGGTGGGACATGCTGCCATTATCGTTGGCGGGGAGGGTACAGTCCGTCAAAATGACGGTGCTTCCGAGGTTCTTGTTCCTCTTTCAGTGCCTGCCCATCTTTATCCCCAGGGCCTTCTTTAGGAGAGTGACTAGCAGTATTTTGAGCATTGTGTGGGCACATGGGACTCGGAGAGTGAAGAGGGTGTTCCTGGAGTGAGGGAGGGATAGAGGCAGGCTGGCGCTGCCCAACCCTCTGGGGTACTATTGGGCAGCCAATGTGTCAATGGTGCGTAAATGGGTGATGGAGGGGGGAGGGGCAGCATGGAAAAGAATGGAGATGGCGTCATGTAGAGGTACGAGCCTGGGTGCCATGGTAACGGCACCGTTGCCGCTCTCCCCTAAGAGGTTTACCACGAGCCTGGTGGTGGCGGCGACCCTAAGAATCTGGGGACAGTGGAGACGGCATCGGGGGGAAACAGGGGGCTCGATGGAGGCTCCACTGGGTGGCAACCATCGGTTCATCCCGGGGAACAAGGATGGGGGATTTAGGGGGTGGCAAAGGGCGGGCATCAGCAAATTGAGGGACCTGTTTATTGGCGGGAGGTTTGCGGGCCTGGGGGAACTGGAAGATAAATTTGGCCTTCCCCAAGGGAACATGTTCAGATACTTGCAGGTAAAGGCGTTTGCTAGGCAGGTAGAGGGATTCCCTCTGCTGCTCTCGCAGGGGACGATGGACAGAGTGCTTTCGGGGGTGTGGGTCGGAGAGGGGAAGGTGTCTGACATCTATAAGGTAATGCAGGAGGTGGAGGAGTCGTCAGTGGAGGAGCTGAAGGCTAAATGGGAGGAGGAACTTGGGGAGCAGATAGAGGACGCGACTTGGGCGGATGCCTTGGAGAGAGTCAACTCTTCCTCCTCATGTGCGAGGCTTAGTCTCATCCAGTTTAAGGTGCTGCACCGGGCCCACATGTCCGGGACTAGGATGAGTATGTTCTTTGGGGGTGAGGACAGGTGCGCCAGATGTTCTGGGAGTCCAGCGAACCACGCCCATATGTTCTGGGCATGCCCAGCACTGGAAGAATTCTGGAAGGGGGTGGCGGGGACGGTGTCGAGGGTGGTTGGATCCAGGGTCAAACCAGGGTGGGGACTCGCGATGTTTGGAGTTGCGGTAGAGCCGGGAGTGCAGGAGGCGAAAGAGGCCGGTGTCCTGGCCTTTGCGTCCCTAGTAGCCCGACGAAGGATCTTGCTGCAGTGGAAGGATGCGAGGCCCCCAAGTGTGGAGACCTGGATCAGTGACATGGCGGGATTTATAAAATTGGAAATGGTCAAATTTGCCCTGAGAGGATCAATACAAGGGTTCTATAAACGATGGCAGCCTTTTCTGGACTTCCTGGCTCAGAGATAGGTAACTTGGTCAATAGCAGCAGCAACCCGGGGAGGGGGGGGGGGGGGGGGGGGGGGGTGTTCCTTATTGTAGTTTCTATTATGTAACTTAATATTGTGTTAATTTGCATTGTTGTTAAAATGCTGTGATGTTCATGGGGATGGGGCGAATGTTTATGATTGTTAATATTATTGTTATTTTTGGTATTTTACTATGGTGCGTTATTGTTGTATAAATTCAAAATTTTTCAATAAAAATTATTTCAAAAAAAAAAATAAGGCACCATTTAAGTGTATTTAATTTAATGTTTCTGTGCCTGGAAGGGTAAAAGCTATAGTTAGAGTCATGATGGATAAAGGTGTTTCTGTGTGTGGGGGTTGGTCAATTCCAACTGTGATTCTATTGAACTTAGAGAGGTTACGACATGAAAAATAAATAGATCTAACGGGGATTGCTTAGCAACTGGGGGTCCTTGTTCGGATTTTAAAGCGCTTTAAAGTTTTAGTTTAGCTGACGGGAGCGTGCCGGAGGTGATTGTGTCAATTGATGCAGAAACGTCCTTTTGACCAGGTGGAGTGGAGGTATTGTTTTGAAATCCTGGGGAGGTTTGGGTTTGGGCTGAAGTTTGTGGCATGGATTGGTTGCTGCATTCATCCGTCATAGCAAGTGTACAAACGAATCAGATGAACTTGGGTATTTTGGGTTGCACAGGGGGTGTCCATTGTCCCCACTGTTGTTCGTGTTGGTGACTGAAAGCTTGGGCAATGGCACTTCGGGCCTCGGCTGAGTGGCGGGATATTGAGAGGCGGGGGGGAGGACAGGGAGCACCAGGTGTCGTTGTATGCCGATGACCCGTTGTTGTTGGTGCAAACCTAATTCTTCCTCCCATTTTTCCCTTGTATTGTCCAGGGGGGAGTGTACCTCCTCCAGCAGTGGCCTGTACAAGTCCCCACAGTTTCCCTTCCCTAGGTCTAACACTTCCTCAACTAGCAAGTATCTTGGTTTCTGAGGGTATGTTGTTGTTTCCCTACGGAGGACACACATCTGTATGTGTCCCATTTTGTGTCCTTTTGGTAGTTGGAACCTCTCCGTGAGTTCCTCCAGAGTCGCTATTTTGTCGTTTGTGTACATCTCTCTCCCCTTGTCCTGTCTGCACCTTTTGAAGGTGATGTTCATTGTTGCATGAACCTGTGATTGTTACAGATGGGAGCCATAATGGACATTTCAGTTAGGCCGAAGTGTTGCCACATTTGGTATCGCATCCGGAGCGTGGCTGCTACCACTGGGCCTCTTGAGTACTTGGTCGGAAGGGATGGGAGTGGGGTTGTGGCTAGGACTTGGAGGGATGTCTCTTTGCAGGAACTCTCCTCCATCCTCACACATTCCGCTCCGGGACCTTCAGGTTTGGGAGGGCCAGGTCTCCCATGCTTCTTCTCTTTTTTGGAGCCTCGGGTTCTTCCCACCAGTCTGATGCAGGAGCACGTGGCCGATCGGGGGAGCCTACATTACGGAGATGCCTCCACAGCCCAAGTCTGCCATGGCGCTCGGCGCGGCTGCTGCAGGCCGCTGCCGTGCGCATGCGCGGACTCGAAACCGGGCGTGCGAGGGCCCGTATCCGTAGCCAAAGCTATGGGAAGCTCCCCAGGTCCCTGCTAGCCCCCTGAAGGTAAGTGAATTGACTTGTATTTTTTTCAGGAAATTCAGAAATGCAACGCCAGCGTTTTTACTCCAGCGTGAGGACATAGTCCCATTTTGGGAGAATCCAGCCCCCCATCTCCTATCTTACCCCACAACCGGCATGTCCAGTCCATCGAGGAACTGCTTCATCTAGAGTACCCTTCAGGAATATTCGGAGGTGTACAGCCCCCGGTAGAAGGCCTGAAAGGTCTCATTGACTTTTTCCGGCATGGCGACTAACCTGCTGTTGCTATCCCTGAGCTCTTTCCCTCGTGGCTGTCTGCTTTCTCAGCTGGTGCACTGCCTTCTTCATGGAGAACACGTCAAAGTCCATTTGTAACTTCTTCCTGTCTGCCAGTCGCTCTACAGTCAGAGCTGTGGAGTACCAATGGTCCACCTCCAGTTTGGAGCAGACCAGTTGCTGCCTGGCCACCCTCTCATTCCTATTCCTGCATGACTTGAACGCAATAATTTCTCTCCTTATCACTGCCTTCAGCGCTTCTCAGAATGTGGAGGGTGAGACCTCCCTGCTCTGGTTGTTGGTAACATACCCGTCTATTGGCTGGGATACCCGATTGCAAACAGCCTTGTCCTCAAGGGAGCTGTGTCCAACCTCCAACCTCACATCTATGTAGTGTGGAGCATAGTCGGAGATTTCTATTGCAGAGTATTCCACTCCTATCACCCCTGGAAGCACTGCTTTCTCCACTAGAGAGAGGTTAGTCCTGGTGTAGACCTTGTGAACCTGGGAGAAGAAGGAGAACTCCTTCTCCCTGGGTGTGTGAACCTCCATAGGTCCATTGCCCCCATCTGTTTCACGAGTACTCCCAGTTCTTTTGCCATGTGTGATATTTCCTCGATTCGGGGCTTGATCTGTCTGTGGATCCTGTGCACAGTTGAAGTCACCTCCCATGATGAGTCAGTGTGTCTCTATGTCGGAGTTTTCTACCATGGTCTTTTTCATGAATTCCGCATCATTCCAGTGGGAGCGTACACTTTTACAAGGACCACTGGTGCCCCTTCTGGGACACTACTAACCATGACGTACAGTCTCCCTTGGTCCACGACCACCCTCGTTGCTGTGAATGCCGTCCTCTTATTGAGCAGTATGGTCCCCCTAGACTTCGTCCTGTAGCAGGAACTGCAGGTCTGTCCCACCCAGCTCTTCCTTAACCGGAGCCAGTCCTTCTCCCTCAGGTGAGTCTCTTGGAGGAAGACTATGTCGGCTTTCATAATTTTCAGGTGGGCGAAGACTCTGAATCTTTTTGCTGGGCCGGTAAATGCCCTGACATTCCTGGTGACTATTCTGATGAAGGGTTCCTGTCCCCTCCTCCTGCGGGAACAACCATACTTACCTTATGGATGCGCCCCTGCATTCCGGGGTTTCTGTTAAGGAGCCATCCAAAATGGGCATGGTCACCGTACTCACCATGAGGCCAGGCCCCTACACGCCGGAGTTTCTCTTTGTCCAGGGGTCACCCAAGATGACCACCATATATGTGTATGCCATGTGGGTGAGCACCTGCACTCTGAGGAATCAATTTGTTTGAGGACCCTCCAAAGTGGCTGTTTGTAGTGCTTTTGTGTTCCTTGCTGCCGCGCAATCTGTCGTAGCCAGCCTAGCGCCCTTCCCCCCCTTATCCCTCTGCTATCCCCCTGCGCCTCTCTCCCTTCCCCCTTCTACCCCTCATGCCTGTAGTAGTCCCTCGCCCCAACTTTCCCCTCCCTGCTTACCCCCCCCCCATTCTCCCCCCATCATCAGTGCTGCCCCACCCCCTCCCCGTCGGCAGGCACCACTCCCCATCGGGAACTATGCAGTGGCAGCCCCACAACATCGGGAAACCTCGGGCTGCCGGCAAAATGGCGAATTCCAACGGCGGGGAATTCAGCCCATTGTTTTTTATAAAGGCCACCCTGGCTTTGTTAAGGCCCACAATGCAGAGTTCTGGTGGCGCGACCAATGTCCTTGATCCCTTGCGTCGTCACCAACCTTGCCACTTCTGTCTCTAGTGCGGCGACCCTGTTGCTCTAGTCAGTCGAGGCCTTCTCCAGCTCCTTGATTGTCACTTCCTGAGTCTCCAGCTACCCTTCTGCCTTTTTCAGTGCCTCTTGCTGGGTGACCAGCACCGAGGCCACTGCCACTTTAACCGCTGCCATCATCTCTATCTTGATGGCCTCCTTGAGCTCTTGGAGTTCCTGCGTTAGGAACTCCCTCCATTCTTTCATCGGGTGGAGCCCTGCATGCAGTATGCCGGTCCTTCCCATATGGCTTTGGCCATGACCTCATTGCCCCGCGTGCATGTAATCACCTCGGTGTTTCTCTTTAGGCATTTGTGGCCTTTGCCGCCTTTTCAGCCCCAGGAGTTGCTGCCGCTTGCCATGTCTTGACTTTAGTGGGCTATTTTGAGTTTAAAGTGAGGAATTGAACAAACGAATGTGATATAAAATAGTTAGTTAAAATATTAGTTAGAATAATGTAGATGTGAGCCAGTCTGATAGTAGTGAGTTCACAAAAGGACAAAGGGATTCAGAAAGCATGGCCAGGAAGGGGGGGGAGGGGTGCCTCGTGAGGATGGGGAAAAGGATGCTGGGTAACAAGAGGCCCAGGGTTAGGGAATGCGAAGTGAGCCAATCAGGATATATGGCCAGGTCAGGAGGTGTATAGGATGACCTATGAGAATCTTGTATGTGAAACTTGATGCCATTTGAATGATATTTGCAGAGATTTCTTTGTCCCCGATTTCACTCGGTTCTGGAGCTCCAGAAGACCGCCTGTGTGTTCTGAACCTCTGTGGAGCGAGTCAGCCTTGCAAGTTGGTTAAAAATAAATAATACTATACCTACAAATCCATCTCGAGTTTTATTGAGGCCAAACTGACGGGTAAAGAACTCAATATTGTCAAAAGCACCAAATTTGGAATTTCCAGGAAGAGAGCCACCTTTTGTGCATCCGCTCAGCACATCCCCGTCATCGGAAGTCAGTCTTATACAATTTAAGATATTGTACAGGGTCCACATAATAATAATCTTTATTAATAATAATCTTTTATTGTCACAAGTATTCTGAGCTAGTTTACTCTTATAATCTATCTTACTTTTCCTTATAGCTTTTGTCATGGTTTTCTGTTGACTTTTAAAGATTTCCCAATCCTCCAGTTTCCCATTAATCTTTGCCACTTTGAATGCATCTTCTTTCAATTTGGTCCTCTCCTTTATTTCCTTAGATATCCATGACTGATTACCTCTTTTCCAACAATCCTTCCATTTTATATACTTTTGCTGAGCACTGTGAAAAATTGCTTTGAAAGTCCTCCACTGCTCCTCAATTGTCCCACCATAAAGTCTTTGCACCCAGTCTACCTCAGCCAAAATCTCCCTCATCCTATTGTAGTCTCCTTTGTTTATGCACAAGATACTGGTATTGGATTTGATCTTCTCACCCTCCATCTGTATTTTTAATTCAACCATACTATTACGGGCCAAGGTTTAGAGAACCCCAAAGTGTATCATGGAGTTCACCTGACCCACAACTTTTAACAGATTTTGGTTATGGGGAGCACAAGTGCCCACTCGACAGGTCTGATGCAACAGAAATGTAAAGTATTTTTAAAACAAAATAATGTTTATTATATGAATCCAGTTAACATTTTATAGCACACAGTAAACATCTTAGCAACTATCAACTCAAATACTCCCCCCAAAGAATACAGTACACTATAAGTAACCCTTCATCTTTCCTAGCAACATCCATAAGACAAATACCCTCTTTAACAAAGACAGAAGGTTTAAATTCTCTACTGAGAACAGTTATCACTTTTAAATTAGCAAGTGATCTTAAGATATTCTTTTCATATAGAGAGAAATCAGAAGTACACCTTGTTTGGCTGAATGCATTTCCAACTCTAAAAATTAAACTAAATACACACAGTAGCTGCCTGCTCAAAAACAAAAGTAAAAACAAACAGACAGCCCAGCTCCACCCACACTCTGACATCACTGCAGCTATTTTATAAACACCCATTTCTTAAAGGTACATCCACTACAGCTATTTGATACACACTCATTTCGTAAAGGTACTCTCACATGACAATACTGTGATCGCTCCTTCCGAGAGGATCCCTAATAATGAGATCATTAATTATTCCTGTCTCATTACACAGGACCAGATCTAGGACAGTTTGCTCCCTTGTAGGTTCCATTACATACAGTTTTAGGAAACTATGGGCCGAAGGGCCTGTACTGCGCTGTAATGTTCTATGTTCTATTGCAGATACATTCCATTAACTCCTCCCCAAGGCTGCCTTGACTGACCTGGTTTGACCAATTGACATGTAGATTAAAATCCCCCATGATAATTGCAGTACCATTTTTATATGTATCATTTATTTCTTTGTTTATTGCCCGCCCCACCACGATGTTATTATTTGGTGGCCTATAGACGACGCCTATTAGTGACCTTTTCTCCTTATTATTTCTAATTTCCACCCAAATGGATTCAACCTTTTACTCCATAGAACCAATATCATCTCTCACTTCCGCCCTGATGTCATCCTTAAATATCAAAGGTACACTGCCTCCCTTACCTTCCTATCTGTCCTTCCAAATAGTCTGATACCCCTGGATATTTAACTCCCAGTCATGACCACCCTGCAACCATGTCTGCGTAATGGCCACTAAATCATTCTCATTCGCGATGATTTGTGCTGTTAATTCATTTACCTTGTTTCGGAAGTTCAGGTAAAGTGCCCTTATACTAGTTTTTATACCTTCTTTTTGAATCCTAACACCTCCGTTAATAAAATCTCCTGAGATCTTCTTCCCTTTAACTTTTTTGTTAATTTTCCATGTAGTTGAAGCCACCTCCCCACGTGCTAACCTGCTGCATTTCTTCGCAGTAACCATTATACTTCCTGTAGTGTTACCCTCTATTCCCCCCACTTGCTAGCAGTGCCCATGTAGTGCTGAAGGTTCCCCTTGAGGCATCTGTCACATTTATTAACAGGAAGGGCATCTAGTTGCTAAATTTACAAAATGTCTGTATTGTGCAACAAAAGAACCTGCGTGTAAACTCAGAATAACATGGGATTTTGTCCTTTGACAATCTGCTATCTATGAATTATTCAAAATGCGGGGGGGACAAGAAGGTGAATGGATTCTGGGTTCTAGAGTTTAACCCTTAAAAATATAACTGATGAGGCCGGCGGCGGCCTCAGTGCTGAGGGGGTTCATGGATCAGATGGGAGGGGTAGACCCTTGGAGGTTTTTGAAGCCGGGGGGTAGGGAGTTCTCCTTTTTCTCCCATGTCCACAAGGCTTATTCCCGGATAGACATTTTTGTCCTCAGCAGGGCGATAATCCTGAGAGTGGTGGGGGCGGAGTATTCGGCGATAGCCATATCTTTTTTTTTTATAAATGTTTTTTTATTGAGTTTTCATATTTTATATATGACAAATTACAAGTTATTAGAGAGAGAGAAAAAAAAAAAGGAAAACACAAAAATTTTTTACATGAATATTTACAGGTAAGCATCTTCATAACAATAATTGTGGCCGCCCCCTTTAGCCAGCATACATATTTTACATTCCCCAATATCATTCCCCAATATGGCCGAGGCACATGTTTATAGGCATTTATTTATAGTTTGGTTTTGGGCCTTGGCTTGCCATCAAACCCCCATACCGAGCCCGTAGCCACCCCCCCCCCGGCTACCTTCCCCCGATTCCCGCCCATTTTCCCCTGGTTCTTGGCCACCCGACTATTCTTCCTCATGTACATTGGCCACAAACAGGTCCCGGAACAGTTGCATGAATGGCTCCCACGTTCTGTGGAAGCCGTCGTCCGACCCTCGGATGGCCAATTTGATTTTCTCCATTTGGAGAGCTGCAGACTGGCTGTCCGATAGCCATATCTGACCATGCTCCGCATTCGGTGGACCTGGAGCTGGGGGAGGGGAAGGATCAGCGCCCGCTGTGGAGGTTAGATGTGGGGTTTCTGGCAGAGGAGGAAATATGTGGGCTGGTCCATAGGGGTATAGAGGGGTATTTGGAAGCCAACGATAACAGGGAGGTGCAAGTTGGGATGGTTTGGGAGGCGCTGAAGGCAGTGGTTAGAGGGGAGCTGATATCCATGCGGGCGCACAGGGAGAGAGTGGAGAGGGTTGAGTGGGAGAGGCTGGTGGAAGAAATGGTAAGGGTGGACAGGAAGTATGCGGATGTCCCAAAGGAGGGGCTTTTGAGGAACCGTTGCAGTCTCCAAGCGGAGTTTGATATACTGACCGCCCGGAAGGCAGAGGTGCAGTGGAGGAGGGCGCAGGGGGAGGTGTATGAGTACGGGGAGAAGGCAAGTCGGATGCTGGCCCACCAGCTCCGGAAGCGGGAGGCAGCGAGAGAGATAGGGGGAGTCACAGATGCAGGAGGGAACTTGGTGCGGGGTGGCAGGGACATTAATGGGGTGTTCAGATCCTTTTACGAGGGGCTGTACCGGGCGGTGCCCCCCTAGGGAGGTGGGCGGGATGGACCGCTTTCTGGATAGGCTGGAGTTCCCAAGAGTAGAGGATGAGCGGGTGGAGAGTCTGGAGGCCCCAATCGAGTTGGAGGAACTGATGGAGGCGCTGGGGAGCATGCAGACAGGGAAGGCACCGTGACCTGACGGGTTCCCGGTGGAGATTTATAAGAGGTTTTCAGATCTGCTGGCCCGCTGCTTGTGAGGACCCTGAATGAGGTGAGGGAGGGGGGGGCTCTGCCCCCGACGATGTCTAGGGCAATAATCTCACTGATTCTGAAGCAGGATAAGGACCCCCTCGAGTGTGGGTCTTACAGGCCGATTTCGCTCCTCAACGTGGATGCAAAGTTGTTGGCGAAAGTACTGTCCAGAAGGGTGGAAGATATAGTCCCGATGGTTATCCATGAGGACCAAACGGGGTTTGTGAAGGGGAGGCAGCTGAATGTCAGTGTACGGCGGCTCCTTAATGTTATGATGATGGCGTCGGCGGCTGGGGAGGCGGAAATAGTAGCATTGATGGATGCGGAGAAAGCTTTTGACAGGGTGGAGTGGAGCTACCTGTGGGAAGTGCTGAGATGGTTCAGGTTTGGTGAGGGATTCATCAGCTGGGTGAGGTTGCTGTACAGCTCCCCGGTTGTGAGTGTGGTGACGAATGGGAGGAGGTTGGAGGACTTTCGGCTTTCCCGGGGGACGAGGCAGAGGTGCCCCTTGGCTCCCCTGCTCTTCGCGTTAGCGATTGAACCCCTGGCCATGGCGCTGAGGGATTCGAAGAACTGGAGGGGGATTGTGTGGGGGGGGGGGGCACCAGTTGTCGTTGTACGCAGATGATTTACTGTTGTACATCGCGGATTCGGCGGGGGGCGATGCCAGAGGTGTTGAAGATACTTGGGGAATTTGGGGACTTTTCGGGCTACAAGCTCAACGTGGGGAAAAGTGAGCTGTTTGTGCTGCAGCTGGGGGACCAGGAGAGGGAGATAGGAGAGCTCCCGTTGAAGAGGGCGGAGAGGAGCTTTAGATATCTTGGGGTCCAGATAGCTAGGAGCTGGGGGGCCCTGCACAGGCTAAACTTTTCGAGGCTGGTGGAACAGATGGAGGAGGAGTTCAGGAGGTGGGACGCGCTGCCACTCTCTTTGGCGGGCAGGGTCCAGTCGGTTAAGATGACGGTGCTCCTGAGGTTTTTGTTTCTTTTCCAGTGCCTCCCCATATTGATTCCGAAGGCTTTTTTCAACAGGGTAAAAAGGAGTATTCTGGGGTTCGTGTGGGTGCGGAAGACCCCGAGAGTGAGGAGGGTATTCCTGGAGCGAAGAAGGGAGGCAGGCGGTTTGGCGTTGCCCACTCTGTGTGGGTATTACTGGGCTGTGAATGTGGCAATGATTCGCAGGTGGGTGATGGAGAGGGACGGTGCCGCATGGAAGAGATTGGAGGTGGCGTCCTGTGTGGGTATGAGTTTGGAGGCATTGGTGACGGCCCCGCTTCCACTCCCCCCGGCAAGATATTCCACGGGTCCGGTAGTGATGGCGTCCCTCAAAATCTGGGGGCAGTGGAGGCGGCACGGGGGGAAGTGAAGGCCTCAGTGTGCAACCACTGGTTTGCACCAGGGTGAATGGATGGTGGGTTTTTGAGTTGGCATAGGGCAGGCATCAGACGGATGGGGGACCTTTTCCTCGAAGGGAAGTTTGTGACTTTGGAGGAGTTGGAGGGGAAGTGGGGTCTCCCCCCGGGAATACCTTCAGGTATATGCAGATTAGGGCGTTTGTGAAGCGGCAGGTGGTGGAGTTCCCACTATTGCCGCCAAGGGGGGGTGCAGGATAGGGTGCTCTCGGGGACGTGGGTCGGTGAGGGGAGGATCTCGGCAATTTATCAGGTGATGCAGGAAGAGGAGGAGGCCTCGGTGGAGGAGCTGAAAGCGAAGTGGGAGGAGGAGCTAGGAAAGGAGATTGACGATGGGACGTGGACGGATGCCCTGGGGAGGGTGAACCCATCCTCTTCTTGCGCACGGCTCAGCTTAATTCAGCTGAAGGTGCTGCATAGGGCGCACATGACTGGGGCCAGGATGAGCCGGTTCTTTGGGGGGGAGGACAGGTGCGGGAGGTGTTCGGGAGGCCCGGCGAACCACACACACATGTTTTGGGCATGTCCGGCATTGGAGGGGTTTTGGAAGGGGGTGGTGGGGACTTTGTCCAAGGTGGTCGGTTCCAGGGTGGAGCTGGGCTGGGGGCTCGCGATCTTTGGGGTAGCGTTGGAGCCGGGAGTGCAGGAGGCGAGAGCGGCCGGTACCCTGGCCTTTGCGTCTCTAGGAGCCCAGCGTAGGATTCTCTTACAGTGGAGGGACGCAAAGCCCCCGAGCCCAGAGGCCTGGATCAATGACATGGCCGGGTTCATCAGGCTGGAAAAGGTTAAGTTTGCCCTGAGGGGGTCAGTACAAGGGTTCTTCCAGCGGTGGCAGCCTTTTCTCGACTTCCTGGCGGAGGGTTAGAGGGTGGTCAGTCTCAGCAGCAACCCGGGGGGGGGGGGAGGATAAGGGGGGGTGGGTTTGGGGCTTGTTAAGGGGGTTTGTTTTTGCGACGGTGTGTTTGCTATTTCCTTTTTTCTTGTATTGTTATTCGTTATTAATTTATTCCTTTGTATTGGGGGGATTTCTTTTTCTGTTTCTGTTTAGTTTTACACCTTGTTTACTTTAACTGTTGGGAGAAAATTTGTTGTTGAAAAATTTCAATAAAAATTATTTTTAAAAAAAAGAAAATATAACTGATGCACTGATATGCCCCTCAGAGAGAAGACAGAATATTGGTGAGAAACACAGAAATTTGGCTTGGCATATTGTCATGTGAGAGTCCCTTTAAGAAAAGTGTGTTTCATCAAATGGCTGCAGTGATGTCATTGTATGGGTGGAGCTGGAATGTGATTCTGTCCTTTACTTTTGTTTTGTGCTGGAAGCTGCAGTGTGTCTTGGTTTCGCTTTCAGTTGGAGAGCTGCATTCAAACCAAGCAGATGTGTGTATTGATCTCTCTCTCTGCAAGCTAAAGAATGTCTCCAGATCACTTGATGATTTCAAAGTAATACCTGTTTCTGTAAGGAATGCAAACCTACTGTCTTTGTTAAAAAGAGTGTTTTTGACTTATGGATGTTGTTTGGAACGTTATTAAGTGTTATCTATAGAGTACTGTATCTTTTAGGATGTTTTCATGTTTGGTAGTTGATATACTGTGCGTTTATTAAATGTTAACTGGATTCATAGAATAAACATTGTTTTTGTTTAAAAATATCTTTTAGATCTCTGTTGCATCACACCTGTAAAGTTTGACCTTGTGCTCCCCATAACCAAAATCTATTAAAAGTTGTGGGTCAGGTGAACTCCGTTATATACGTTAGTGTTCTCTAAACCCTGGCCCATAACAGTATTGTGATGCTAGTTTGCTTGGCTTCCAATTTCTGAGATATTCTTACGGTTATTAAAAATGCGTCCTTGAGTGGAGACCTGTTTCTGCCTAATTAAATAACATCTCCCCTCAGTGAGAACAGCTGAATACTCGGCAATTGTCATCTTAGACCATGCCCCTCATCTTGTTGGATTTTGCTTTGATTTTGGCCCCCTGAGCGCATGCCCTGGAGACTAGACACCAACTTATTGGCCGATGACAAATTTTGTGAGCGATTGTCTGCTGCTATAGCAGACTTTATCAAACTCAACAAAACAGAGTCAATATCTCCATCGACACTATGGAAAGCCTGAAGGTCGTCGTAAGGAAATTATCTCATAAAAAGCTCACATTGTGAAAAAGGAGAGGGGAACGATAAAGGCTGGAGGACTCCATTTTGGAGTTTGACCGCCAATATTCTGCTGCCCCACGCCAGAAACACTGATGCACAGAAAAAACTTGCAACTGCAATTTGAATTGATCTCTGTTGTGTTTGGTCTTTAATACCTTACGAAGGAATCCACCAAACACCTTGACTTGTCCAAACCAAAATCATGTTTTGAGGCTCATATGGTAAGATAGCAATCTGTTACAGAGCACATTATCATGGCGTCTGCTTATTACTCCTCTGGAACTGCACCAAGCACCGACCATTCACTTGTCCGTCTTATTACCCTCTCAATCTTCTTCTGAAGATGGCCGGATGTGTCGCCCCTTATATGGGAGTCAATGGTCACATTATCTTGGTCTAGAGGCCGCATGGTGTGTCTGCACAGCAACCTGGTGGTTGGAGATCGCACACCATCCATCTATGATATAGCCCATACGCTATAATGCATTCCCCTTCCTCACAAAACATTAAGATAATTTTACAAGCAATATGGATCATTAAACTTTATACAGTTATAATATTTAGCTAACAAAATGAATGGGTTTTACTAATATGTCCATAAACATACTGTGCCTGACAAGTGTCCGTTTCCTTTGCACAGATCATTGTGCCTCCCTCACGGGATCATCTCTGTGATCATTCGAGCTGTTGCCAGCCTCTTCAGAGACTGGTTTACATGCCAGCCTCTTGTTTCCCTTGCTCTTCGCTCTGTGCCTTTGGAAGGCCTGTGTCCATGATTGCCATACGATACGACTAGCCCCTTTCTCTTTCGTATAAGACATATAAGAGAGGTAATACAGGTGCGGGGGTAGATCCCTGCCTGCTGGCTCTGCCCAATAGGCAGAGTATAAAAGTGTGTGCTCACCGAACTGCAGCCATTTCGGCAGCAGCTACAGGAGGCAACACACCTCTGCTTAATGAAGCCTCGATTACTCTCTACTCTCGTCGCGTCGTAGTTGATAGTGCATCAATTTTATTAAGCAGAGATGTGTTGCCTCATTTGTGAAATACTCATTAGGCCTGAATGTAAACTCCAGAGTGAAGTTCCACAGCTTCCCATGCTCTGTCCATTTAACACTCACATCTTGCAGATGCTTTAATATGAGTTTGTCATATCCTTGTATCATGCCACTGAGACTTTGCACATTCTTGAAGACAGTTAACAAGAATTGCAGAATGCTCACTGGCAGTTCCGTCCCCTCATCTGATTTGTTGTCCTCTACTAGGATTTCTTCTGAATCCTTCATACACCGTGCACACTGTAATGTCTTGCAGTGATTCACTGTGCTCAGGTGACTAGCCATCTTCTAGGACACTGATGCGACCATCAATTCACGCGAAACAGAGACTAGATGTAAACTGTGGCTTTAATCGACTAGAACGGTGCCTGCCTGCGACTGCTCTGCTAGTGAGAGCTGCCTACAGGGCTGCTGCTCTTTATACCTCCCCTCAAGAAGAGGAGCCAGGGGCGGAGCCCACAAGGGCACCAACATGATACATTCTATGTAATATTGTACAATGGTCCATAGGTGGAGCCCACATGAGCAATAGTGTGATACAGTGAGATACATGGTGAATGGTTAATTCAATAAGTTCACCACAGACACATAGTCACTCGATTAGATTCAGGGATTCACATGATTTTATACCAAGTACTGAGACAGCATCCATGTCTACAATGTGAAAGAATAGTGTGTACTTCATGTCTACTGAGTGCACTAGTTCGCAAACATCGAAGGTCTCCATAGTTCTTGTTCTGAAGTCTATCATCAGCCCTGGCCGATCAGCAAAGTTCCACTGCACATTCAGCTTTCGCAAAGCAGATCGACTCACAAGGTAGGCTGTGGCATTCGGGTCAAAGTCACAATAAATTAAGGAATTGTTCAGTATCACCATCGATTTTAGTGTGGACGTAAATGTTTTCAGAGAGTTCTTACTATTTTCAGTCTTTCTTAAGATTTTGTTTTCATCTTTGTTGTTCAGACTCTTTTGGTCCTCGCCTCGATGAGATTGATGAAAAACTGTTCTTCAGTATTTATCTCAACAACTGCGCACCGTTCATGCATGGTCCATGGTAGAACACGCAAAACATTGTTTTGCAAAATGCCCAACACGGCCGCGCCTGCATCAAATTTTTCCAAATACTGGACATTGCCTTGGGGCATGTCAAGTGCCACACTTTTGGCACAAGATGGCGGTGGTGACTCCTGTCAGCTGCTTAAAACGGCCACTTGCATTGAGACCAGTTTTCTTCATGACACGGGTCGCAGCACTAATGGCGCTGGCTTCTTCTTCCGAGTTGGTGTCAAAATGTTTTGAACAGAGTGTGCCTATTCTCTGTGCAGCTATCTCGCTCATGGCACATTTTCACCGCCTTTTCCACCACCAAATCTTCCTCCTGCAATAAGATCACCCGAAGCTTGTCATCAGCTGTACCAAAGACAATTTGGTTGTGGATTAACTAAGATTTCAGATTGCTGAAGTTGCATGACTAGGCCCTTCAGCCTCAAGTCTGTGACAACACTGTCAAATGATTCACCAGGTTTTTGGGTACGCATATGGAACATGTAGCGCTCAAACATTTCATTCTTCTTAGGGAACAATGTTTATCAAAGTGCTTCATCACTTCATCAAATTTCTTATGATTCACCTCATTATCAAACCCTAATGAGTTATGCAGTTCGAGCGCTTGTGGACCTGCCACCGTTAGCAGCAACGCAATTCGCCTTTCATCAGGCTGGGCTGCTGATCTACTGTTTGAACAGCCACCAGTTCTCATCTACTGTGGTAGTATGGCTAGAGAGATCATATTACTGGAGAACCAAGCTGCCATTGGTACAGCAGCCTCGCTGCCCATTGGCCCAGGCAAGTCATGTGCCTCTCTGCCAATTGGTTGTGGCTGGTCATGTGACTCCCCGCCGATTGGCTGAGAGGTTGGTAGCTCCACCTACAAGGTGGGGTATAAGAGCTCATACTGGCTGGCAGTCGGCCTAGAACATAGAACAGTACAGCACAGAACAGGCCCTTCGTCCCTCGATGTTGTGCCGAGCAATGATCACCCTACTCAAACCCACGTATCCACCCTATACCCGTAACCCAACAACCCCCCCTTAACCTTACTTATTTAGGACACTACGGGCAATTTAGCGTGCCCAATCCACCTAACCTGCACATCTTTGGACCGTGGGAGGAAAGCGGAGCACCCGGAGGAAACCCACGCACACACGGGGAGGACGTGCAGACTCCACACAGACAGTGACCCAGCCGGGAATCGAACCTGGGACCCTGGAGCTGTGAAGCATTTATGCTAACCACCATGCTACCGTGCTGCCCCTCTGCCTTTCTCTGTATCACCACTGCCGGGCTCACATCTAGCGTATTAAAGCCTGCGGTTTGGAACTTCACTACGACTCGTGTCCAATTGATGGTGCATCATCTACGTTGCCAGACATCTGAAGCTGGTGGAAGGCCCTTGCTCTGTCCATCTCGAGCTTCAGCATTTTCTTGCGTGTTGGGTAGCCTCAGGCTGCAGTTCACTAGACCGGTCTTCCAGCTGAATGTCTAACATTATCACTGCCGTCGCTATCTTTAAATCTTCACCACTTGTGGTGCCATGTTGTGTTTGGTCTTTTATACCTTATGAAAGAATCCACCAAACACTTTGACTTGTCCAAACCAGAAAGTCTCGTGTGGTAAGATAACAATCTGTTACAGAGTACGTTGTCATGGAGTCTGCTTATTATGCCTGCGGAACCTGCACCTAGTACCGACCAATCACAAGTATGCCTTATTACCCTCTGCAATCTTCTGAAGATGGCCGGATGTGTCTCCCCTTATATGTGAGTCACTGGTCACATGACCTTGGTCGAGAGCCCACATGGTGCGTCTGCACCGCCACCTGCTGTTGGAGTTCGCACACCATCCATCTATGATATAGTCCATAGGCATATCACCACAATCTCCATGAACAAGGCGGTGCATTTGTTACGACATTCTAGGGGCACCTTCTATGAACATGGGGAGAAGGCGGGCCATCATTTTGTGCATCAATTCAAGAAGCAGGCAGCCTCCAGAGGAATTCCTCAGATTCGGAGCAAAGAAGGTAATCTATTCTCAGCCTCTCTCCAAGTAAATGCGGCTTTAAGTATGTTGTACCATGAGATGCATGGGACAGAGCCTCCTCCAGATACTTCAGACATGATGAGGTTTCTAGATGGTTTACACATCTTGACCATTGAGGAAGGCAGGAAACGGGAACTGGAATCCCCCTCAAGTTCAGAAGAACTACAGAAATGTATCGTCCGCTGCAATCTGGCAACGCCCCCATTCCTGACGGATTCCTCCCGCAATTTTATAAGAGGTTCTCAGAGCAACTAACACCTTCAATTTTGGAATGCTTAATGATTTACTCTCTGGGGGACCATTACCCCCATCCTTGGTCCAAGCCACAATCTCGCTGCTCCTGAAAGGGGGTAAGGGCCCTGTGGAGTGTGGGTCATACCGACCCATTTCATTCCTTAACATGGATCTTAAGATGCTGGTGAAAGTTCTGGCAACCTGGATGGAGTCATGTCTTCCTCATATAATTTCAGAGGATCAGACAAAGGCAAGGATGAGTGGATTCTTCCAAGATGCGGAGAACAAGTGTGACCACTGTTCACTTATACCAGCTAACGACATACATGTTTTTGTCTTGTCCTAAACTTGCTGGATTCTGGGCCTCCTTTTTTGACACAATCTCCAATATTTTTCAGACAATCTTATAACCTGCCCGCTGGTTACAATTTTTGCGGTTTCGGACTCCCTGGGCGCGATTTTCCGTCAACCACCGCCAGAGTCGGGAAACACGATTGGGCGGAGAATCGGTTTCGACACAAAATAGCGGTGGCCGCTGATTTCTCACCAAATCGCAATTCTCCGTCACCTCGACAGCAACGCCAATGCACACAGTAAACACCGTTGACATATCATTAGTGGGTCCGACCCGTATTCTCCGGGGTGTCCACAATTCTCTGCCTCCAATGCGCCAAATTCCCAACGGCGAGGTTCACTTGTGCTTTTAAAAATCATGAAACAGGCGCACTGGCAGATGAGGTAAGAGAGAAGGGGGCAGAAAGTATCCAACATTGCCATAGTTTGCTGACAGTTATGCCCCAGGTCAGGTGGCTTCTGCCAGGGCTAGGGTGGAGGAGTAACGGGGGGGGGGGGGGGGGGGGGGGGGTGGCCAGGAGGTGGGTTGTGGGACCGGGGTGGATAGAAATGGAGCACAATTGCTGCGGCCTGCAGGGCAGCCATGCAGCTGCATATGCCGCTGACTGCCCACTGTGAACTTAGAGCCACAGGTGACCCGTCAGTGGGAGGGTCACATTCCAGCACAACCAGTGCCACCTTGTTGGCTGGGATGAGTGTGTTTGGGGATTGTAATGTGTATATTCATCCTCTGCTTGTCAGCCTTCCAAGTGTCAATCCCGACCACTCGGCCCATCCGGGCTGGAGAATCGGCGCTCGCCGTTTTTCACGGCGACCGGCGATTCGCCCCCCTGGCGTGGGGAGCGGAGAATCGCGGCCTTAGTCTCAGGAATGGAGAATCCCACCGCCTGTCTTTCTACTCAGGAGTGAGGGGCAGATGTTGTTGCCTTTCCCTCCTTAATAGCCAGGAGGCAGATATTGCTCAATTGGAGATCCTCCTCTCCACCCAAGGTATCGGCCTGGTTGGAAGGCTTGATATCGGTCTTACATCTGGAGAAAGTCAAGTATATCATCAAAGGCTCGGTGGGGAGGTTCTACAAGAGATGGGGGCCATTTATTTTTTTCTTTAGGAGCTGGACACGTTAAAGGGCTGGGGTGGAGGGTGGGGGGAAGTAGAGGGGGGAGGTTAGTATTTGGTGTTGATGAAAGCCAAAACATGTGTATACTTTTGGCAGTATGTATATTATTGTTTATATTTAATAACTCAATAAAATGTTTATTAAAATAACAGAACAATTTAAAATGCCTCTCTCATTGGGCAATAGGATAGCATAAATATATTTGTTGCAGAGTGCTGACCAGATTTAAGAAACATTCCGGTCTTGAAAACACCCGCCCATTCCCTGTCTCCATGCCTATTTGGCATGTGCTGCTGAGAGGCCATGTGAAGATTCTAACAAGTATCTCCTTTGATACAGCAGGAAGTAAAAACTGGATTGAGCTGGAAGCTTTGAGGAGCCAGGCAGCAATTGCACAGAAAGGGAATGTTGCTGTATTCTTTCTGTTTAAGAGCATGTCGAGTTTGTTACCTCACCAGCACTATTCAGGTCATTATATTTCTTTTGAAATTGGTCACCTGTCTGTGGCACCAGCAAAATGGTGCTTCCACCTCCTTCCTTGCTGCCTGGTTGACTATGTGAGGAGCATCTTGACGCTTGACGCTTGTGGTATTCACTTTTCACCTCCTCAAGTGGCTGCACATTATGGTTGTTCGCAGTTTTCTTCATCATTTTTTTTGCGTGCGATGAAATGGGGGATGTTCAGACTCAGCAAGTTGTTTCAAGTAGGATTTTACAGTCATTAAACTTAAATATTCTTAGTGATTTTAGATAAGACAGGTACAGCCTGCTGATACTTGAGTTGCAATCCCAAGCCTCACTCTGGGGTAGTCTGCCTGTTCTGAGCTTCCCAGAAAGGCATGTGATTGTCTTTGTGGAGTTGGTGGGTGGTAAGCCATTGGCTGCTCCTGGAGTGCCTGATTCACCGTTATAGTCAATGCAGCATCAAGACATTCTTTTCCCAGGTTCCTTTGGTGAAAATAACATTGTGAAGATTGGGGGGGGGGGGGGGGAATGATGTAATTCACAGCATACATCATCAATTGCACGGTTGCAAGGAAATTCTGGACAACAGGAATAACAAAATAGCATGGAGTGGATTCAGGGTTGAAGTACACTCCCTGAGTTCAAATGATACTTATGAAATATGTTTTGCTGCTGACCTTTGTGATATAAACTGAAATTCTTGAACCATCTGTTATTGACAGGACTGGAATTATTGAACAACCGCATCACAATTATGCTTAAGTACATACACCTCCGATAAACACATAATAACCATTTGGGAACGTTGTCTGTGAAATTATTCCTTGCAGCTTCTCAAAGGATTCCAAAAGTAAATCAGGGATAGTACTCCTCTCTACTTAACATAGTTAAGTGCTTTAGTAAAATCTATCCCTACTTTTACATTATTCATCCAATCTTTATTTTGACTATTTCCAAGATAATAGTACCTGCATGTGCCCTTGGAGCTTTTAAAATGTAATGTGACAGAAATTGGGTGGGCAGTTGTAAAAATAACTGAGGCATTTCTCTGATTTTTAATGTTAAGTATTTTGGATAAATGTACTCAACCAGAGAAAATGTCTTAACTGTTTACATATATCACAACACAATGATGTATAGCAGTATCTCAGATCTATAATAATCACAACCTGTTTATCCCCAAACCGTTAATCATGAAAATCATGGCAATTGTGTGAAATCAATAAAAACAATGAATCCAATCATGGCAGTTTGAGAATTTGAATTCCGTTCTAAAAAATCTGGAAATGAAAAGCTGCTAATAAAAGATGGCTATGGTGCTGTTGGATTGTCATCAAAACTCAACTGTTTCATTGATGCCTTTTAGCGAGGCAAACTTTGCCCAGTCTGGCCTATATGTGACTCCAGCCCCACAACAATGTGGTCCACTCTTAAACTCCCCTCCCAAGTGGCCGAGAAAACTATTCAATTATATCAAACTGCTGCAATGAAATGTGAGTCAAGACGATAACTCATCACCACCATCTGGAGTCTGGATTTGGGGGGTATATACATAATCAGGCTGTTGAAAAGCCCACAATGTGACATTCAAGAAAACAACAGATAGCACATCTAAAATAGGGAAGGAGTTTTAGGGGGGGAAAAAATTTAGCACGAACACCTGTCCTGAATCAATTAAGTTTTATGTCAACAGTAACAGTTTCCATTTTTCAAATTTCTTACCTTAGTTACAAACGTGGGAATTAGGAGCAGCGGTAGTCCACTCGGCCCTTCGAGCCTGAGTAAGATCATGGCTGACCTCATTTTAAACTCAACTTCACATTCCTGCCTTCCCCTGACAACCTTTCACCCTCTTGTTAAACAAGAATCTAGTTAACTCTGCCTTAAATATATTCAAAGGCTCTGCCCCAACCATATTTTGAGGAAGAGAATTCCAAAGTCTTATGATCCTTTAGAGAATTGTTTCTCCTCATCTCTGTCTGAAGTGGGGGGGTCCGTTTTTTTAAACATTGGTGCCTAGTTCTAGATTCTCCCACAAAAGGAAACATCCCCTCCACATCCAACCCTGTTAAGACCCTTAGGATTTTAAAGGTTTCAATCAAGTCATCTCATATTCTTCTAAATATCAGTGGATACAAGCCTAGCCTGTCCAATCTTTCCTCATAATTCAGCCTGCCAATTCCAGGTGTTAAGCCAGTAAACCTTTTCTGAACTGCTTCCAATACATTAAATTCCTTAATTAAGGAGACCAATACTGTACACAGTGCTTCAGATGTGGTCCCACCAATACCTGTACAACTAAAGCATCCCTACTCTTGTATTCAATTCCACTCGCAATTGCAAGGGCCTTCTTGAACACAGCAGTCCATGTGATGTCGGTACACCCACAGTGCTGTTAAGGAGGGAGTTCCAGGATTTTGACCCAGTGACAGTAAAGGAACGCCGATATAGTTTCAAGTCAGGATAGTGTGTGACGTGGAGGGCAACTTCCAGACACTCTCAATTGTCTGCTGCTCTTGTCTATTTAGATGGTAGCAGTCATGGGTTCAAAAGGTGCTGCCTAAGGAGCCTTGGTGAGTTACAGAAGAACATAAGAACTAGGAGCAAGAGAAGGCCAACTGGCCCCTCGAGCCTGCTCCGCCATTCAATGAGATCATGGCTGATCTTTTGTGGACTCAGCTCCACTTGCCGGCCCGAACACCAGAACCCTTAATCCCTTTATTCTTCAAAAAACTATCTATCTTTATCTTAAAAACATTTAATGAAGGAGCCTCTACTGCTTCACTGGGCAAGAAATTCCAGAGATTCACAACCCTTTGGGTGAAGAAGTTCCTCTTAAACTCAGTCTTAAATCTACTTCCCCTTATTTTGAGGCAATGCCCCCTAATTCTGCTTTCACCCGCCAATGGAAACAACCTGCCCACATCTATCCTATCTATTCCCTTCATAATTTTAAATGTTTCTATAAGATTCCCCCTCATCCTTCTAAATTCCAACGAGTACAGTCCCAGTCTACTCAACCTCTCCTCGTAATCCAACCTTTTCAGCTCTGGGATTAACCTAGTGAATCTCCTCTGCACACCCTCCAGTGCCAGTACGTCCTTTCTCAAGTAAGGAGACCAAAACTGAACACAATACTCCAGGTGTGGCCTCACTAACACCTTATACAATTGCAGCATAACCTCCCTAGTCTTAAACTCCATCCCTCTAGCAATGAAGGACAAAATTCCAAAAATCACACTTTGTTGAGCTTTGACAAAGAGTCATCGGAGTCGAAACGTTAGCTCTTTTCTCTCCCTACAGATGCTGCCAGACCTGCTGAGATTTTCCAGCATTTTCTCTTTTGTTTCAGATTCCAGCATCCACAGTGATGTGCAGGGTAGATGGATTGACCGCACTAAATTGCCCCTTAATTGGAAAAAAATAAATTGAGTGCTCTAAATTAATGGCTGACCTCTGTTTCCTGTTAGCTGTCCAATCTTCTATCCATGCTAATATGTTACCCATTACACCATGAGCTTTTGGTTTCTGCAATAAATTATGATGAGGCACCTCACCAAATCCTTTCTGTAAATCTAAGTACAGTATATCCATCGATTCCCCTTTATCCACAGCACCTGTTACTTTTCAAAGAGCTCCAATAAAGTAGTTAAATGTGATTTCCCTTTCATAAAACCATGTTTTTAAGAAAATGTTTTTATTAAGGCATTCTTATATATACATCAAACACAAGCAAAACTAAAACGAGAACAAACAGGAAATCACATAACAAATAAATAACCAACACCCCCCGTGCCCCACCCTCCCTGCAGTAACCCTCCACCCACTCTGCCTCCTTTTTTAACCCCAAAGTCACCCCCCCCCCCCCCCCCTCCACTGTGCTGACTTCTTTACTGTCCTTGAACCTTGAAGAAGTCAATAAACGGTTTCTATCTTCGGGCAAACCCCTCCACAGTCCCTCTCAAAGCGAACTTGATTTTTTCCAACCGAAGGAATTCCGCTAGGTCGCTAACCCACACCCCTGGTTTCGGCGGCCCCGGGTCCCTCTATTCCAATAGGATCCATCTCTGGGTTACCAGAGAGGCAAAGGCCAAATGTCGGCCTCTCTTGACCCCTGGATTCCTGGGTTTTCGGCACTCCAAAAATTGCCACTTCTGGACTCGGGACCACCTTCGCCCTCAGCATCCAGGCCAAAATCCCTCCAGCTTCGGACAGACCCAAAACACGTGGACATGGTTTGCGGGCCCCCCGCCCACACCTACCCTCCACCCCCTCAAAAAACCTGTTCATTCAGGCGACCTTCATATGTACCCTGTGGACTACTTTAAATTGAATGAGGCTAAGCCCAGTGCACAGAGCAGATGAGTTCTCCCTCCTCAGAACCTCCTTCCATAACTCAGCCTCCAACATCCTCCTCAGCTCTTCCTCCCACTTCTGCTAAACATCTCCCATCGGGGCACCCTCTCAGTCCATGAATTCTTTGCAAATCTCCAACACCCTGTCCACACCAACCCCTGCTTTCAACACCACTTTGTCCTGCAACCCCAGGGCGGCAGGTCAGGAAAGGACAGGACCTGTTTCCTCACATAGTTTCGCACCTGTAAGTGTCAGAACCCATTCCCACTGGTTGCTCATGCTCCTCTACCAGTCCCTCCAAGCTCGGGAAGCTGCCCTCCACGAATAGGTCTCCAAACCACTCAATCCCCGCCCATTGCCATGCCCGGAATGCCACGTCCAGCCCCCCCAGAACAGACCTGTGATTCCCGCAAATCGGAGCCCAAACCAAGGCACATTCCAGCCTCAGGTGTTGCCGCCACTTTCCCCATACCCTCAGGGCCACCGCCACAATCGGACTTGTGGATTACCTGGCCGGTGAGAATGGCAGAGGCGCAGTCAATAATGCCCCTAAACTAGTGTCCTTACAAGAAGCTGTCTCCATCCGCTCCCATAACGACCCTTCCCCCACTACCCACTTCCTGACCATGGCTATATTCACTGCCCAGTAGTAGTTCATCAAATTTGGCACAGCCAGTTGGCCTCCTGCCCCACGTTCTCACTCCAGCAATACCTTCTTCACCCATGGGGCTTTCCCCAACCACACAAACCCCGAGATAATGCATTAATCTTTGTAAAGAAGGCCTTTGGAATAAAAATCGCAAGATCCTGGAACGCAAATAGAAACCTCGGGAGTACTGTCATCTTCACTGACTGCACACGCCCCGCCAACAAGACCACGTCCCACCTCTTAAAATCCCCCTTCATCTGCTCTACATTCTGTGCCAGAATCAATTTATGTAGCTGCTCCCATCCCCGCACCACCTGGATGCCCAGATATCTGAAACTCACCCTCACTACCTTAAACGGTCCACCCCCTGCCTTGATTTGATAGACTTCACTCTTCCCCATGCTTAACTTATACCCAGAGAACCGGCCAAATTCCACCAAAATGTCCATGATCCCTCCAATACTTTCCATTAGGTCCGGCATGTAAAGCAACGCATATAACGAGATCATGTGTTCTACAACTCCCGCACTATCCCTTTCCAACCCCTTGACGCACTAAGCGCCATTGCCAGTGGCTATATCGGCAAGCAAAGAGCAACGGGGAGAGTGGGCTTCCCTACCTCATACCATGATGCAGTCTAAAATACCCCAAACTCACCCGGTTCGTCCTTACACTCACTGCTGGCACCCGATATAACAACCAACCCAATCCACAAACCCCTGCCCAAACCTGAACCGCCCCAGTACGTCCCACAAATATTCCCATTCTACCTGATCAAAGGCCTTCTCCACGTCCATAGTGACCGCCACTTCCACATTCCGTCCCTCCGAGGGCATCATTATAACGTTCAGCAAACACCTAACATAAGCCGACAGATGCCTCCCGTTTACAAACCCCGTCTGGTCTTCTCCTATCTCCCCCCCGCACACAATCCTGTAGTAGTCACCACTGTTGTATACATCACATACGAGATGTAATACTGTAAGGCTCCTGTACTACAGGTACGGGGGTAAATCCCTGCCTGCTGGCTCCCCCCAGTAGGCAGAGTATAAATGTGTGTGCTCACCCAGCTGCAGCCATTTTGGCAGCAGCTGCAGGAGGCAACACATCTCTGCTTAATAAAGCCTCGATTACACTCTCCTCTTGTCTCGTTGTAATCGATAGTGCATCAAGTCCTCAATCTGCGAGACCAGGATCTGTGCCAACAGCTTGGCGTCTACATTCAGCAGTGATATCGGGTGGTAGGACTCACACTGCTCTGGATCCTTATCCTTTTTCAAAAGTAAAGATATTATATTAAAGATACAGTAATGTGGGGGGGGGGGGGGGGGGGGTAGCCCTCGCCTCATTGAATGTTCTTCCCAGCATGGGTCCTAGGTCTCACAAAAACATTTTATAGAATTCTACCGGGAAGCGATCTGGACACAGGGCCTTCCCTGCCTGCATCGCCCCCATACCCACCATCACCTCCACCAGTCCAATGGGTGCTCCTAATCCCTCTACCAGGTTCTCCTCCACCTTGGGGAACTCCAATACGTCCAGGAATCGCCGCATTCCCTCCTCTCGCCCCCCCCCCCCCCTCCCCCCCAATCGGGAGCTCCGATCCATAAAGCCTTCTGTAAAACTCCTCAAATACCTCGTTCACCCCACCTGGTCCCGTACAACTCTACCCCTCCTGTCCTTCACCCTTCCAATCTCCCTCGCCGCCTCTTGCTTCCTGAGTTGATGGGCCAGCATCATGCTCGTCTTCTCTCCGTACCCATACACTGCGTCTCTGTCCCTCTGCAATTGTCCTACTGCCTTCCCCATGGACACAATTTGAAGCTTCTGCCTCTCCTTCAACAATCCTGCCTCCAGGACCTCCAAGTACCTCCTGTCCACCCACAGAATCTCGTCCACCAACCTTGCCATCTCTATGCAATATATGTCTATATCATCCATGCACCCAGATTGATATCTAACCTCTAACCATTGCCTTGACTGTGTCCCAAACTATGGCGGCCAAGACCTCACCTGTGTCATTTAGCTCCATGTACACCCGGATGGCGGCCCTCACCCATTCACACACCTCCTCATCCGCTAACTGCCCGATATCCAGTCTCTACTGCAGGCGCTGGGCCCCCCTTCCCCGATCTACTCGCAATGCGGCGAGTGGTCTGAAATCATGATCGCCGAGTACCGTGTGTCAACCACACCTGCCAATGGTGCCTTGCCCACCACAAAACAATTAATCCGGGCGCACACCCTGTGCACATGGGAGAAGTACAAAATCTCCTTCGCCCTCCCAAAGCTCCACAGGTCCACACGCCCTATATGCTCCATGAACCCCTTCAGCTCCTTCTGACACCCGCCCCTACCTTGGGCTCGACTGGCCCAACCTTAGATCAATGATCATGTTGAAATTCCCCCCATAATCAACCGGTGCGAGTCCAGGTCCGTGATCTTCCCCAGCACTTGTCTCATAAACTCCACATCATCCCAATTTGGGGCATGAACGTTTACCATGACCAATGGCAACCCCTCCAGCTTCCCACTCACCATCACGAACATTCCCCTCGAATTTGCTACTATATTCCCCACATCAAACGCAACCCATTTATTTACCAGCACCGCCATCCCCCCCGCGCCTTCATGTCGAATCCCGAATGAACGACTTACCCTACCCACCCTTTCCTTAGCCATTTCTGATCCCCAATCTTCAAGTGTGTTTCTTGTAAAAAGGCCACGTCTGCCTTCAAGCTCCTCAGGTGCATTAATGGCTCATTCAACCCCCTCACATTCCATGTAACCAGCATCATCAGAGGGCACCCCTCCTCTGCCAATCAATCATACCCCTTCTTAGGCCAGCCCCAGCCCATGCCACGCGACCCTCCAGGCCCACCCATCACCACTCCCCCACTTGCTACACCCCAGCAACAACCTAATAGCTTCTAACTTTTTCCCTCTGAAATGAAAATGAAAAAATGAAATGAAAATCGGTAATTGTCACAAGTAGGCTTCAAATGAAGTTACTGTGAAAAGCCCCTAGTCGCCACATTCCAGCGCCTGGCAGATGTAAAGTGAACTGGCTCACCATGTTTCCTGTTTTAAGTCTCCCTCCTCTTTTGATATTAGCAATTTTACAATGGGATCTTCCCTGAATCTGTTGAATATTGGAAAAGCAAAACCAATGCATCAACTATTTTACTCACCACCTAGGATGAACTCCGTTAAGTCCCGGGACTTGTAAACCCGCAGTTTCAACAATTTGCACAGTACCACTTTCCTACTAATTGTAATTTTCTTGAGTTCCTCCTTCGTTTCCATTTCCTGATTCACAACTATTTCTGGGATGTTACTTATATCCTCGATAGTAAAGACCAGTGCAAAATACCTGCTCAATTCATTTGCCATCTCCATACTTACCATTATCAATTGCCTAGGCACACTTTCTATAGAAGCTAACTCTTTTAAATATCTATAGAAATTCTTATTGTGTTTATATTTCTACCTAGCCTTCTCTTGTACTCTAATTTTTACCTCCTTATTAATCTTTTAGTCATTGTTCGCTATTTTTTATATTCTGTCCAATCTTCAGACCTGACACCCATCTTTGTGCAATTATATTTTCTTTCTTTAAGTTTGATTTTTAACTTGTTTAATTAACCATAGATGGTGGTTCCTCCTCTTGGAATTTTTCTTTATCTTTGGAATGTATCAGGGTGGCACGGCGGCACAGTGGTTGGCACTGTTGCCTCACAGCGCAATTCGATTCCGGCCCCAGGTCACTGTCCATGTGGAGTTTGCATGTTCTCCCCATGTCGGCTAGGGTCTCACCCCCACAAAACCAAGGATCTGCAGGGTAGGTGGATTAGTCACGCTAAATTGCCCCTTAATTGGAAAGAAAATGAATTGGGTACTCTAAATTTATTTTTTAAATCTTTGGAATGCATCTATTCTGTGTATTCTGAAATATCCCCTTTAATTTCTGCCTCTGCATCTCTGTTGACCTTTACCTAAATTGCCAGTGTACCTTCACTAGCTCTGCTTTCATGCCCCCATAATTACCTTTATTTTAGTTTAAAATGGTAATTTTAGACCTCCCCTTCTCACCCTCAATCTGAACATAAAATTCAATCATATTATGATCACTGCTACCTAGGGGCACCTTCACTATGAGGTAATTAATTAACCCTATCTCATTTCACAGTACCAGGTTATTAATCCTTGGTTTTAATATATTCCTCAGTGCAGTGTGTCTATGGAGAGATGGTGCTAATCTTGGTAGTTATTGAAAGTACTTGTTGCACTTGTATTGAGTTTCCTCTCCTATGGCCCATCAGAACCATGCTGACTCTTTGAAAGAATTTTCCGTTTAGTCCCATTCTTCTGCACTTCCCCCATAGATCTCAATTTTTCCCCTTAGGGTACTTATCTAATTTCCTTAGAAAGTTATTGTTAAGTCTGCTTCCAATGCCCTTGCAGGATGTATATTCTGGATTTTCATAACTTGCTGTGTTATAACATTTCTGCACTGAACCATCTCTAAGGCCTTGACTTCCTTCCTAAAGTGTGACTTGAATCCATTCAGAACATCTTTTTTTGCAATTAATGATAATAAAAGTCTTTCTTTGCATTGCAAGATCAAGTTGTTTTACGTAGGCACCGGGGCCGGATGGGTTCCCGGTGGAATTTTATAAAAAGTTTGTGGACCTAGTGGGCCCCTTGCTGGTGCGGACACTTAATGAAGCGTGGGAAGGGGGGACTTTGCCCCCGACGATGTCGCGGGCGCTGATCTCGTTAATTTTAAAGAGGGACAAGGACCCCCAGCAGTGTGGTTCATACAGGCCCATATCTCTCCTCAACGTAGATGCTAAGGTGCTGGAAAAAATCCTGGCCACCAGGATAGAGGACTGTGTGCCAGGGGTAGTACACGAGGCCCAGACAGGTTTTGTGAAGGGAAGGCAGCTGAACACAAATGTGCGGAGATTGTTGAATGTCATCATGATGCCGGCGATTGAGGGGAAGGCAGAGATAGTGGTGGCGCTGGATGCGGAGAAGGCCTTCGATAGAGTGGAGTGGGGGTACTTATGGGAGGTGTTGGGGAGGTTTGGATTGGTGAAGAGTTTATTAAATAGGTAAGGCTGCTATATGAGGCCCCGATGGCGTGCGCGGCCACGGATGGGAGGAGGTCGGAGTACTTCCGGCTTTACCGAGGGACCAGGTAGGGTTGCCCCCTGTCCCCCTTGTTGTTTGCACTGGCAATCGAGCCGCTGGCGATGGCGTTGAGGGATTCAGAGAGGTGGAGAGGTTTGGTGCGAGGTAGGGAGGAACATAGGGTGTCGTTGTATGCCGATGACCTGTTACTGTATGTGCCGGACCCGGTGGGAGGGATGCCGGGGGTGATGGAGCTGCTAGCTGAGTTTGGGACCTTTTCAGGTTATAAACTAAATTTAGGCAAGAGTGAGGTGTTTGTGGTGCACCCTGGAGACCAGGAGGAAGGAATTGGTAGGCTCCCGCTTAGGCAGGCAGGGGAGAGCTTTAGGTACCTGGGGGTGCAGGTGGCCAGGTACTGGGGGACTCTTCACAAACATAATTTCACCAGACTTGTAGATCAGATGGAGGAAGAGTTCAATAAGTGGGACATGCTGCCATTGTCGTTGGCGGGGAGGGTACAGTCCATCAAAATGACGGTGCTTCCAAGGTTCTTGTTCCTCTTTCAGTGCCTGCCCATCTTTATCCCCAGGGCCTTCTTTAGGAGAGTGACTAGCAGTATTTTGAGCTTTGTGTGGTCACATAGGACTACGAGAGTGAAGAGGGTGTTCCTGGAACAAGGGAGGGATAGAGGCGGGCTGGCGCTGCCCAACCTTTTGGGGTACTATTGGGCGGCCAATGTGTCAATGGTGCATAAATGGGTGATGGAGGGGGGAGGGGCGGCGTGGAAAAGAATGAAGATGGCGTCATGTAGAGGTACGAGCCTAGGTGCCATGGCAACGGCGCCGTTGCCGCTCTCCCCTAAGAGGTTTACCACGAGCTCGGTGGTGGCGGCGACCCTAAGAATCTGGGGACAGTGGAGACGGCATCGGGGGGAAACAGGGGGCTCGATGGAGGCTCCATTGGGTGGCAATCATCGGTTCATCCCAGGGAACAGGGATGAGGGATTTAGGGGGTGGCAAAGGGTGGGCATCAGTAAATTGAGGGACCTGTTTATTGGCGGGAGGTTTGCGGGCCTGGGGGAACTGGAAGATAAATTTGGCCTTCCCCAAGGGAACATGTTCAGATACTTGCAGGTAAAGGCGTTTGCTAGGCGACAGGTAGAGGGATTCCCTTTGCTGCCCCCGCGGGGGACGATGGACAGAGTGCTTTCGGGGGTGTGGGTCAGAGAGGGGAAGGTGTCTGATATCTATAAGGTAATGCAGGAGGTGGAGGAGTCATCAGTGGAGAAACTGAAGGCTAAATGGGAGGAGGAACTTGGGGAGCAGATAGAGGATGGGACTTGGGCGGATGCCTTGGAGAGAGTCAACTCTTCCTCCTCATGTGCGAGGCTTAGTCTCATCCAGTTTAAGGTGCTGCACCGGGCCCACATGTCCGGGACTAGGATGAGTAGGTTCTTTGGGGGTGAGGACAGGTGCGCCAGATGTTCGGGGAGTCCAGCGAACCACGCCCATATGTTCTGGGCATGCCCAGCACTGGAAGAATTCTGGAAGGGGGTGGCGGGGACGGTGTCGAGGGTGGTTGGATCCAGGGTCAAACCAGGGTGGGGACTCGCGATTTTTGGAGTTGCGGTAGAGCCGGGAGTGCAGGAGGCGAAAGAGGCCGGTGTCCTGGCCTTTGCGTCCCTAGTAGCCCGACGAAGGATCTTGCTGCAGTGGAAGGATGCGAGGCCCCCAAGTGTGGAGCTGGATCAGTGACATGGCGGGATTTATAAAATTGTAAAGGGTCAAATTTGCCCTGAGAGGATCAACACAAGGGTTCTATAAATGATGGCAGCCTTTTCTGGACTTCCTGGCTCAAAGATAGGTATCTTGGTCAATAGCAGCAGCAACCCGGGGGGGGGGGGGGGGGGGGGGGGGTGTAAGGGGGGGGTGTTCCTTATTGTAGTTTCTATTATGTAACTTAATATTGTGTTAATTTGCCTTGTTGTTTATATGCTGTGTTCATGGAGGTGGGGCGAATGTTTATGATTGCTAATATTATTGTTATTTTTGGTATTTTATTATGGTTCGTTGTTGTATAAATTCAAAATTTTTCAATACAAATTATATTTTTTTTAAAAAGTTGTTTTACGTTAGCTCGAAGGCAATTGTTTATTGATTTGAAAACAGCTGAGAATAATTTTATTTAATTCTGTAACTTAATTACATATGTGTCTTCTGTCAAAGCCAAGAAGTAACCAGTGCAGGTCGGATAGAATGCCACCTTTCCCAATGAACATCTTATTTGGGGGCCAGCATCAGAATCTGACTGATGAAAGAAAAATACATTGGGCTAGCCGAAACAAACAAACTGAAATTATACAAAATGGGAGCGGGAAGAGACCATTTGGCACTTTGAGCCTGTTCCGTCATTCATTATGATCATGGTTGATCACCCAACTCTGTAATCTGTTCCCGTTTTCCCTCTATACGTTTTGGTCCCTTAGCCCCAAGAGCTATATCTAACTCTTTGAAAACATATGCATTGGCCTCAACTGCTTTCTGTGGTAGCGAATTCCACAGGCTCACCGCTCTTTGGTTGAAGAAATATTTCCTCATCTCCTTTCTGAATGGTTTACCCTGTATTGTTAGATTGTGATCCCTTAGGAATGAGCCTGCTATCTAATCTCTGATGCTATTCTTGTTCTGTGTCAACTTCCACCTTAATTGCAAACTTGATTGTAAGGCCCCAAAGTCCAGACAACAAGTCTGTCCTGTATTGTTTTTTCACTTAGAAAACGAAATAGATACACAGGTAGCTATTTTTTCCTAAAGAAAATAAGTAATTTCAAAATCTAGCGCCAGCTTTCGCACATGTACTTCATCTGCAATGGCGAAGTGTTGTTTCCTGTCAAGATTGTTTAGTGCTTTGTTGCCATGGTTGATGGACATCAGCATTCCAGGCTCATCTATTTCATCCAAGAGTAAAGATATAAATGATGTGGGTATGACACAGTTTAACAGGCAGAATTGTGTAATTTGTGTATTTTGTTTGGATTCTACAATACCATCTGTAAATTTACATTAGACAAGCCTACCTGTAAATCAGGACATTTCACAAACACTGGCAGAAAAATGATTGCACAGGCTAACTACCAAACAACATGCCTCTACAGAAACTTAGCAAAGCATCAGCGTGTCATTGTTGAAGCTACTGTATTTCCTGGTCATGTTGGAAAAAATAATACTCAGTAACTTTAAAATGAAGAAGTAGTTTCAGAAAGAAAGCTAGTAAACTGGTAGCTGCCATAAATCAACAGTGCCAGTCTTAATTGGAACACTAACAGCTTCCACATTGCGGGCATTTTGGAATAAGAGAATTGAACATGATTTTGCAAAATAAGATTGAAGGGATAAATTTCAAAAGATTTGTGATTTCCTGGAGTAAAATAATGATTTTTCAAGGATGGCACAGTGGCTTAGGCTGTTACATTACGCAGCGTGCAGGATTCCTCCTGCGATTCCTCATGAGTTACTAATCTCAGAAAAGGAAAACAGTTACCCAGGCTGTATCTGGTGTAAACTTTATATACATTTATATAATGTATGGGCACATTTTTATTTATGTCCCTAAACCTTTCATACGCACTGAATTATTTTGTGAAATGTAGCCATTGTTGTATGGGTCACTGGAAGCCAATGTTCACACATAAGAACATGAGAAATAAGAGCTGGAGAAGGCCGCTTGATCCATTGAATCTGCTTAACCAATCAACAAGATTCAGAGATGGGATTGCGATGAAACACACTTTGCCTAAGCACAGGATCCTGACCCTGAGCTGGCTGGTGTGTATAGGCAGTTCTTGGGCACCAATTAGAGCCTGCTAGCTCTGTATTTGCTCATAGGCTCAACAAATATAATGTGGAGATGCCGGCATTGGACTGGGGTGAGCACAGTAAGAAGTCTTACAACACCAGGTTAAAGTACAACAGGTTTTCAAATCACTAGCTTTCAGAGCACTGCTCCTTCCTCAGGTGAATGAAGAGGTAGGTTCCAGAAACATAAATACTGACAAAGTCAAAGATGCAAGGCAATGCTTTGAATGTGAGCATTTACAGATTACGAGAGAGCGGTAATACCAGGTTAAAGAGGTGTGAATTGACTCAAAACAGGACAGTTGGTAGGATTTCGCAAGCCCAGGCCAGATGGGGGGGGGGGGGGGATGAATGTAATGCGACATGAATCCAAGGACCCGGGTGAGGCCACCAAATATAAGTGAGCCTATTAGCAGGTAATGCCAACCAACATCAGACTCTGATTGGTCGAGTCCCCTTAGAGTGGAAAATCACTGATCCAAAGTCGTTGAGGTGACTAGGAAGGAGTGTTGCTCGTTCTGGTGAGTGTGCTTAACACTCAATTGGCTCTTTTTTATTCCTTAGCTCTAGAGACGCCAGGTATCCTTATGATGCCGCCACGATATTCACGTTCAAGTTCAGATCAATGACTCAATGCACCAGTTAGTAAGGTTCAATCAAACACATTTATTATTACACAGTAAATCGATACTCATGCAACTAATACTAACGGACTAAACTATTCCTACCACTATAAGCCAATACTTATCTTCGATAAGGGAACACACTGGATCAGGGAACAATGGCCTCTTGTTCTGTCCTGAGACTGCAAGCTTCCCAGTTGGTACAGGCTGAGGGGTCAGGAGTATCTATTCTCATAGCGAGCGTTGGTTGGACACTTACTTGTCGGTGTAGCTGTTGGCCAGGCCTCTCCTTCTCACGTTCAAGTTCTTAGAGAGCTGCTGCAAAGGTGTTCTGCTGGGAGGGCCGGCTAAGAGAGAGAGCTGGACTTGGGATCTGTCCTTTATAGGTCCCAGGGGCTTTGCGTCCATCTGGGCGGACCCTATACCTGCTTGCAATCGATTGGACCTCATACCAATCAATTGGTTTGAATTCCCCAATACTGGGGATATTTCCCGATCGCTGGGCGGTTCTTGGGGCTGTTTGTAACTTATTGTCCAGGACTCCTGCTGGCGCCGAAGAGTCTGGCTTGACCTTTGTTATTCTCGATTGTGCCTATTGTGCCCGGGAATCACCGGGAGTCGCTCAATTAATTTGCGCAACTGTTAGTTTCAGTGCTGTCTGGTTTCTTTGCAGACAGAATACACAGGGAGATTCTGCAGCCTGCCTGTTTTCCTTACATTGTCCTGTTTTCCCTGCATGCATTTCAATTCTCCATTTTGTGTCGGGCAGTGGCCAACTTCGGTGGCTACACTAGAAAGATAGCAGTCAAGGCGATGACCTTCAGCGTTCCTGTGAAAAGAGCAGCAGGTTTCTCGACCTCGACCCAGGGCTGAGGAAGGCAAGCCATAGCCAGGCAGCCAACAGCGAGGCAAGGTTGGCAGGCGAATTGAGGTGAGGCTTAAGATGTTGGCCAACGAGGGGAACAGTGGGGCAACCCAACCCCTAGACCGGGGCTGAGGATTGCTGGGCAGGCAAAGCCAGAGCCAGGCAGCCTGAGCCAGAAGCGGGATGAGGTCATCAATGGGAGTAGGGGCGACTCAACCCCCCAGGATTGAGGTGGACAAAAAAAGCCTGCTCTTTCAGAAAATCCATATTCATTAAAATCAAGAAAGATCAGTCAATATGAAGGGACACTCTCAATCTGACAGTCAAGAATGCAGAAAATTGAAGGTGAGGCAAGAGAACGAAGCTTGGCAAAATGACAGTTTGTCAATTTACTTTAAAAGTTCAAAGTTTTGAACAGCGCACAAACTGCACATTCATCCTCAACCATCAAAAGTATAGATGGATTATCTGATGACTTAGACTTGCCGATTCCCAGAGAAACCACATCGTTTGAAAAGGTTGAACAAGAAGTGGAATCTGAAATGGCAATGGAATTACAATATGTTTCTTCTGTTGAAGTGAGGGAAGAAACCTACCCCGAAGACCTTGCTTTATGGCCAAAATCTGTTACACTGGGTAAGGTAACAATTTCATATAAATAAACCAGAAAACGTAGATAACATGGAAAATTTGCAAACAGGGGGCGGGATTCTCTGATCCTGAGGCTAAGTGTTGACGCTGTCGGAAACGCCGTCGCGTTTCTCAATGGCGTCAACATGGCCTCAGGATCAGCACTTCTGGCCCCTACAGGGGGCCAGCATGGCACTGGAGCAACCCATGCCGCTCCAGCTGCCGATCCCGGCATCAACTGGGCGCTGCGGGAGCACTGAGAGCTTTGTTCACCCAGATCTGGTAAGGCGCTGCTCGCACCCGATATTCCCGACACAGCAAACAATCTCCCTCGCCTTGGGGTCACACTCAGTGTGGTGGTATGATTAGCATAGCTGCCTGCCATTGGTGCAGAACACCGGCTTACCATTGGCCCTGGTCGGTCATGTGCCTCTCGACCGGTTGGTTGAGACCAGTCATGTGACGGCTCCCCGATTGGTCGAGAGGCTGAGTTAACCCCGCCTCCAGGGCGGGGTATAAATACCCAGTACTCACGGCGGTCGTCCATCTACTGTAATCGACCGCAGGGCTTAACATCTAGTATATTAAAGCCATACTTTTGTTCAGCAACTCGTCTCGCGTTCAATTGATGGTACATCACTCAGTTCAGATACAGGGGCGCACTACTACGACGCTAACAATACAGGGCACCAACTACACAATTTCCAAATATACGGGCTCCCAGACCTCTGCGCCCCCTCCTCCTAGGACTGGATTTCCAGTGCAACCTCAGGAGCCTAACACTTAGCTTTGGCGGACCCCTTCCCCCACTCACTATATGTAGTCTAGCAACTCTGAAAATCTACCCCCCTCCACTCTTCACTAATCTCACCGCCAACTGCAAACCAGTGGCCACTCGCAGCAGGAGGTATAGCCTGCAGGACAGCGTGTTTATCAGATCCGAAGTCCGGCGTCTTTTACGTGAAGGAGTAATAGCCCCTAGAGAGCTCAGGTGGTGGTCGTCAAAACAGGGGAAAAGCTCCGGATGGTGGTTGATTACAGCCAGACCATTAACCGGTTCACGCACCTTGATGCGTACCCCCTCCCCCGGATTGCAGACATGGTAAATCAGATCGCCCAGTACCGCATATTCTCCACGGTGGATCTGAAGTCTGCATAACACCAGCTCCCAATCCGCCCGGAGGACCGCCACTACACGGCATTCAAGGCAGACGGCGGCCTTTTCCATTTCCTCCGGGTTCCCTTTGGCGTCACGAACAGGGTTTCGGTGTTCCAAAGAGCAATGGACCGAATGGTGGACCAGTACGGGCTGCAGGCCACGTTTCCGTACTTGGATAACGTCACCATCTGCGGCCATGACCAGCAGGACCACGACGCCAACCTCCACCGATTTCTCCAAACCGCCCAAAAACTCAATCTGACATATAATAAGGAGAAATGCGTTTTACGCACAACCAGGCTAGCCATCCTCAGCTACGCCGTGGAAAACGGGGTCCTAGGACCCGACCCTGACCGTATGCGCCCCCTCTTACAACTCCCTCTCCCTCACTGTTCCAAGGCCCTCTAGAGGTGCCTCGGATTTTTCTCATACTACGCCCAGTGGGTCCCCCAGTATGCGGACAAAGCCCGCCCACTATTTAAGGCCACACTCTTCCAACCGTCAGCCGAGGCTCGACAGGCCTTCAATTGCATTAAGGAGGACATCGTCAAAGCCGCGATGCGGGCGGTAGATGAGTCCGTCCCATTCCAGGTGGAGAGCGACGCCTCAGAGGTCGCTCTCGCTGCCACTCTGAACCAGACAGGCAGGCCAATAGCGTTTTTGCCCGAACCCTCTCTGCTTCGGAACTGTGACACTCCTCAGTCGAAAAGGAAGCCCAAGCCATTGTGGAAGCCATACGGCACTGGAGGCACTACCTCGCAGGTAGGAGGTTTACCCTCATCACCGACCAGAGATCGGTTGCCTTTATGTTTGACAACTCACGGCGGGGCAAAATCAAGAATGACAAAATCTTGCGGTGGAGGATCGAACTCTCCACCTATAATTACGATATAGTATATCGTCCTGGGAAACTCAATGAGCTCCCAGATGCCCTGTCCCGTGGCACATGCGCCAGCGCGCAAGACAACCGACTACAGGCTATCCACAATGACCTCTGCCATCCGGGGGTCACCCGGCGCGCCCACTACATCAAGGTCCGCAACCTGCCCTTCCCCACCGAGGAGGTTAAAGCCGTCACCAGGAATTGCACGATTTGCGCGGAGTGTAAACTGCACTTTTATAGACCAGACAAGGCCCACCTGGTAAAGGCATCCCGGCCCTTTGAACGCATGAGTATTGATTTCAAAGGCCCCCTCCCTTTGAACAACCGTAACATCTACTGTCTTAATATCATAGACAAGTTCTCCCATTTTAGCTTTTGCCATCCCATGCCCCGATATGACCACTCCCACGGTTATCAGAGCCCTGCACAGTGTCTTCACCCTGTTCGGTTTCCCCAGCTATGTCCACAGTGACAGGGGTTCGTCCTTCATGAGCGACGAGCTGCGTCAGTACCTGCTCGGCAAGGGCTTCGCCTCGAGCAGGACTACCAGCTATAACCCCAGGGGGAAATGGCAGGTGGAGAGGGAGAACGCGATGGTCTGGAAGACTGTCCTACTGACCCTACGGTCGAGGAATCTCCCCACCTCCCACTGGCAGGAGGTCCTCCCCGATGCGTTCCATGCTATTAGGTCCCTCCTTTGTACGTCCACAAACCAGACTCCTCATGATCGCTTATTTGTCTTCCCTAGCAGAACTACCACGGGGGCCTCGCTTCCATCCTGGTTGAGGACACCGGGCACTGTCCTCCTTCGGAAGCACGTCCGGACAGATAAGACAGACCCCCTGGTAGAGAGGGTCCTGCTCCTGCACTCAAACCCCTACTACGCGTTTGTCGAACATCCCGATGGCCGACAGGACACAGTTTGCCTCCAGAACCTGGCACCCGCAGGATCTACTACCACTACAGCCGATGTACCTCTCACACTACACCCCACCCGACCTCCCATGCCCTGCGCCCCTGCACCTATTTGCTTCCCGCGCCCCCTTCCACCCATCACACCGGTCCGCAGGAACGAAGCTCTGGAAGAACCACCCCCTGAGTCCACCCTCGGACTCGCACCGAACATCCTTCCACAGCCATCCGAAATGGCTGCAACACCAGTGCTTCGTCGGTCTCAACACACGATTCAGGCGCCGGACTGACTGAACTTGTAGACCCGTCACCCCCGCCGGACCTGATTTTTTTAACAGGGGGTGAATGTGGTGAATGTGTAACCACTATGAAATCACACTGTACATTACTGTGTCCCTGTGGGCTCCATCTGTGAGCCATTGTGCGGCTCTGCCCACAGGGAGAGATGAGGAGCATGTACAGGGCTCCACCCTTGGCTCCGCCCCCAGCAGGAAGTATAAGTGCTGCGGTCCTGCGAGTCTGCCCCCAGTTCAGCATAGTTGCAGGCAGGCTCAGTTGTAAGCCGATTAAAGCCACAGTTTACTTCAACTCGTGTCTCTGAATGAATTGATGGTCGCATCAGCCACCGAAGAAGCCGGAAGGCTGACATAATTCATCTACCGGAGACGCACCTGAGGGATAATGACTGACTGCTGGTAAGTAAGGGCTGGGTGGGACCGATGCACATTCATGTTACGGGACGAGGGCTTGGGGAGTGGCAATACTGATCAGCAAGAGGATGAGGTTCACTGAAACCAAGACAGTTACGGACCCAGGGGGATGGTACGTTGTAGTCAGCGGTGTCCTGGAAAGAGCACTGGTGATACTGATAAATGTGAACATTCCCAACTGGGACGACACAGAATTCATAAAGAAGACCATGGCGGAAATCCCCGACATTGACACACACCGACTTTAACTGCGTGCAGGATCCACTGACCGACCAATCAAACCCCAGAAAGGGGAGAAAGACAGGCATGGCTCGGGAATTGGGAGCATTCATGGAGCAGATATGGGCGGTGGACCCATGAAGATTCCTACACCCGGGAGAAAAGGAGTTTTTGTTCTTTTCACAAGTGCAGAAGGTGTACACCCACATCGACTTCTTTGCAGTGGAGAAATCTTGCTTCCAGGGAGCATAGGAGTGGAATATTCCGCGATCGTTATCTCCGACCATGCTTCACATTACATGGATGTGAGGTTGGAGACAGGCCATGCCCAGTGCCCTACATGGAGGCTGAACATGTACCTCCTGGCCGACAAAGCCTTCTGCGTAAAAATATCGCAGGCCATAGGTGATTACATTTGTAACAACCACAACGGGGAGGTCTCACCCTCCACGTTTTGGGGGGCACTGAAGGCCATGATTAGTGAAGAGATTATAGCCTACAAGGCGTGCAGATGTAGGGAAGAGAGGGCGGCCAGGCAGCAGCTGGTTGACTCCATTCTGGAAATCCACAGAAAGTACTCCAAGGCCCCATAGAGCTGCTGGCGGAGAGGAAAAAACTACAAACAGACGTTAACCTGCTATCCGCCAGGAAGGCAGTATACCAACTCCACCAGACATGGAGGACCTTCTCTGAAGACAGGAACAAGGCAGGCCGCCTATTGGCTCACCAGCTGAGAAAGCAGGTGGCCAGGAGGGAAATAGTGCAGATAAAGAACAGCAAAGGCAGACTAGTAACAGAACCAAAAAAGGTCAATCAGGCATTCGAGACCTTCTATCGAGGACTGTACACCTCCGAGCCCCACAACAGGGGCACGGGGATGAAACAGTTCCTCAACGGACTGGAACTACCAGTCATGTGGGAGGACAGACGGGGTGAGCTAGAAGCACCAATAGATCTGGGAGAATTCATGGAGAGCATCAGTTCCATGCAACAGGGCAGGCACCAGCCTTCACCCCACACCTAAGGGACATGTTCACGGACTCGCTGGCAAGGGGCACTCTGCCGCCCATGCTAGCGCGGGCCACAATCTCACTTATACCCACAAATGAAAATGACCCGATGGAATGTGGATCATATGGACCCATTTCAGTGCTGAATGTGGACACAAAAATATTTGCAAAGGTCCTGGCCAAAGGCTGGAAGGCTGCGTAACAGAGGTGGATGCAGAAGACCAAAAGGGCTTTGTCAAGGGTAAGCAAATCACTGCAAACATCAGGCGGCTGCTGAATGTAATAATAGAGTCTCACTCTATGTGGATGACCTGCTTCTGTATGTCTCAAAGCCACAGGAAGGACTGAAGGCAATCATGCAGACCCTGAAAGAGTTACAAACTCAACCTGGGAAAAGTGAGACTTTCCCAGTGAACCCAAAAGGGGGGAGGGGCAGAGCTGGAGGGCCACCCGTTTAAAACGGCCCAGAACAGATTCCAGGTAGCCAGAGACTGGTCACCGGTCCACAAGTGGAACCTGACCAGCCTGGTAGAGGAAGTAAAAAAGAACCTACAGAGGTGGGGCTCACTCGCACTCTCCATGGCAGGGAGAGTGCAGACGATCAAGATGAACGTACTGCCAAGGTTCCTCTTCCTATTTAGATCCACACCGGTATTCATTCCCAAGGCCTTTTCCCAAAACATAGACAGTTTAATCATGGCATTTGAGTGGTGGGGAGTAAGAACCCGAGAATTCCCAAACACTCACTGCAAAGAAGGAAAATCTAAGGCGGCTTGGCATTACCGAATCTGCAGCCCTACCACTTGGCAGCAACCGCGGAAAGAGTGAGGGGATGGGTGCATGAACCCAATTCAGAATGGGTGCGGATGGGGGAGGCCTCCTGCAAGGGGACAACCCTCTGGATCCTGGCTACAGTAGTACTCCCAACCCCCTCGGCAAAATACACATCAAACCCAGTGGTAGCGGCCATGCTGAAAACGTGGGCCCAACTGAGATAGCACTTCGGGCTAACTAAGGTATCCACCATGGCTCCCATCTGAGACAATCACCAATTCCCCCCCAGCCATGCTAGACATTAACTTTAGGAAATGGAGACGGGACGGGCCACACTGACAGTTAGGGACTTCTACATAGGGCACAGACTAGTGACACTGGACGAACTGACAGAGGAATCGAAATTGCCAACAGAACAGGAAATGAGACACCTGCAAATAAAGCACTTCCTCCACAAAGAGACAGTTGGATACCCCGGGGCCCCAGAAACCACACCATTAGAGGACCAGATAAATAGACAGTAGAGAAGGGGGACTATGTTGGAAAATATACGGACAGCTACTGGACAGAGCCCGAACACCACTGGATGAGACCAAACAGAAATGGGAGGGTGAACTGGGGACAGAAGGGGAGTGGGGACTCTGGAGCGAAGCACTGAACAGGGCCAACTCCACCTCCTCCTGCGCAAGGCTGAGCCTCATGCAGCTCAAAGGGCTGCACAGAGCACACCTGACCAGAACCCGAATGAACAGGTTCTTCCTGGAGGTAGAGGACAATGTGAACGGTGCCAGAGGGGCCCGGCCAACCACACCCTCATGTCCTTGGCTTGTCCCAAGCTTGCTGAGTTCTGGACAGCCTTCTCCGAGGTAATGTCCAAGGTTGTGGGGGTGAGGGTGAAGCCATGCCCAATTGTGGCAATCATCGGGGTATTGGAGCAGCCAGAGCTACACCTGGGGAAGAGGGCCGACGACCTAGCTTTCGCTTCCCTAATCGCACACCTGAGAATCCTGCTCAGCTGCCGATCAGCAGCACGACCCACGGCTGTGGACTGGCTCGCTGACATTTCGGAATTCTCCACCTGGAGAAGATTAAGTATGCCATCGGAGGCTTCCTAGATGCATGGGGGCAGTTTGTCGGCCTGTTGCAAAATCTGTTCAAGTCGAACAACAACGAGTAAGATGGGGAAACGGGATAGATAGGAAGAAAGGAGAAAATAAAGATGGGGGAACCATAGGAATGAGCAACCTGTGGGGGGGGGGGGGGGGAGGGAGGGAGGGGGGGGGAGGAGAAAAGGCTGGAAAGACACAAAAGGAAACAACGTGGGAGGGGAGGGCAATCAGCGCCCACTCCCCCCCACCTCCCATCACAGGGGAATCACAGCCTAAGTTGACGGGGAAAGAAAAGAGAGGGAGGAAGGGGAGAGAAAAGAGGGGGACACAAGTGAGGGAGAGGGGCAGGGAGGGGTGGGCTGAGGGGGGTGGCGGGAGGGACCACAAGCCAAGCCAGAGGGCGGTAAAATGTAAATAGGGTAAATTAAGGGAAGAACAAAACAAATGTTTCTGTACAAATGTGGCGAACAACGTATATAATTGTTTATAAATTCTGAAAATGCAAATAAAAAGATTTTTTTTAAAGTCCTATTTTCTGAGGTGAAGAGAAATGTGATGTCAGAAATTAGAAATTGGTTGATTTCTTCGGAAACCTCTGAGGCAGCCTACTGTTATGTTTGCAAATTATCTCCTCACCCTAGTAAAGGGAAACAAGCATTCATCGATGGGAACTCTCACTGGAGGAATGTTGGAAGAGATATTGCTGATCAGAAAATTCCAAAACTCATATTAAAGATATGTGTATGTTCATTCAAATATGTAAATTATCTGGAAGAATTGATTCTGCGTTATTGGTTCAGTTTGAAAAAGACTGTTCGTACTGGAGGAAAGTGCTGAGAATTGTTGCCACAGCCAAACTGATGTCTTCTTTGGGACTACCTCGAAGAAGGCCTGATGAGTCATTGGAGTCAACTCAAAGAGGTTATTTTTTAGCCTGCCTTGATTATCTCAGAGAATTTGATGGAGCTTCTCAAAGATCATTTGAAAATTTATCAATAATAATAATAATAATGATCTTTATTATTGTCACAAGTAGGCTTACATTAACACTGCACTTAAGTTACTGTGAAAAGCCCCCAGTTGCTACATTCCGGCGCATGTTCGAGTACACAGAGGGAGAATTCAGAATATCCAATTCACCTAACAGCATGTCTTTTGGGACTTGTGGGAAGAAACCAGAGCACCCGGAGGAAACCCATGCAGACACGGGGCGAATGTGCAGACTCCACACAGACAGTGACCCAAGCCGGGAATCGAACCTCGGATCCTGGCGCTGTGAAGCTAACCACTGTGCTACCATGCCATACTGTACATTATTTTGGCTCAATGATGACCAACGTTTTAACACATAGAATATATTGTGTCTTCATCACTATAATGGCAGAGTGGCTCCGAAACTAATTACTAATGAATTCAAAGATATTAAATACTATTCCGTGATAGTTGATTCAACACCAGATGAGTGTCATGTGGACCAACAAACATTAATTTTAACATATATGACCAGTGATGGTGAAGTTGTTGAGCAATTTCTTTGTTTTGTCCAGCTACATTCCCACACTTCTGAATGTCTGGCGACAACTGTTTTGGAAATCATTGCAAATGTAGGTTTCCACATCAATAATTGTCATGAACAGAGCTTCAATACTGCTGCAAATATGGCAGGAAAATATTCAGGTCCACAAGCAAGACTCAACAATGCAAGCCCCTGTGCATTAATCATTCCATGTTCCAGTCACTCCTTGAATTTAATCTGCAATGCTGCAACTGAATCCTGTGAGGGTGCTGTACATTTTGTACTTTGTTTAAAACATGTATACCTTTTTTCCAGTTTCCACTCATCGAATGGAAAACATTTGACGGTCAAAAGAATTTGTGACACCAGGTGGTCCGCTCATGCTGTTTTGGCATTGAAAATAAAATTTGCTGATATAGACGAAACGTTATCAGATATAACCACATCAAATTCAACAAAATCACATGTGAAATGTGAAGGAAAATCCTTGGCAGAGAAGTTTAAAAAGTACAAAATTGCTGTTTTTACTAGTTTGTGGAACCACTTACTTCAAAGAATTAATGTCATCAGCAAATCAGTGCAAAATGTTCATACAACTTTCTTGAATGTTGCACAATTGTTAGTCTGCTGAAGGTTTTGTCATGGACGTTCAAAATTATTACAGCTCGGTGGAAGCAGAGGCACTAGCATTAACACAAGATACAGGTCACTCTGATAATGAAAAGTATATAAGATGCAATAAGTTTTTTAAAATGAAACTAGACAAAATAAAACCACTTTAAAAAGGAAAGAGAAGATCATCGTTGAGACTGTCAATATTATGTGTGTCACAATAGTGGTACAATTGCAGAGTATAAGTAAATCCCCAAAGAAAACTGTTGATTTATTTTGCGAGTTTTTCAACAGATGTTTGGATGAGAATGCTAAAAGCCACTGCAGTAAGAAATTAAGTGAATTCTACCGGGAGGACATAGACACAAATCTTTTTGAAGATGACGTGAACCAATTCATTAATTACATCGATAACGATGAGCTCTGTGCCTCAGAACCACCAGCCAGCTGATTTGTACAGACTTGAACGTGATAGTTTGCAGACCTTATCAAATGTGGAAACCATTCTGAAAATATTTTTATTGAAAAGTGCGATGAGACATAACCGTTTGACAAGTTCAGTAATATTGACAATTGAAAGTGTGTCTTTACAAGATTTTACCTACAATTATGTAATTGATGTGAAGAAAAAGTATAGGACAAAAGCTAACTCGATTGCCCTGTCAACAAGGGATAAAGGAAGAAAATCTTAAAAATCTGTCTGTCTTCCATAATCTCTTGTTTACATTCTGTTTTTCAAAATGGACCATTGCTGGTCTGATGTAATGGTTGCAACTGGTCACAAGCTGATAGTTCTAACCAGCATCGCATTATGACTGACCTTCAGAAAGTCTCTTCAGGACAAAGAATAGAATCCTGCAGACAGAGCCACTGATATTCGGCTTGGATTCACTGGCCACTCCACTCGCGTGAATTTGCGGCAATAGCTTATTTGATTTTGTGAGCGGAAGTAAGGAAGTTAACTTTTGAAACTGAATGAAGCTCTGAAATATACGGAATAGCAGCTTATGCATCTTGTGGATTGGTGTTATTGCTCCTGCACAGGGCTGGCTCATTCTGTCCTACACGGTTTTGTGGTGCAGTGATATCATTGGCTGATTTTTCTATCTCATTGCTCATCAGCAAGTTCCATGTTTTCTTCCTCAAGAGACACAGCGCAATATTGGCCATCCTTACCGCCATTCTGGCAAGAGGTAAGCTTGGTTTCAATTCAGCAGTTATTCATACAGGCGCCCTTTTAGAAGTTAAAAAGACTAAAGCAGTTCAGCAGTGCTCAGTTTGTGTATTTCGTAGTTTGTGCCTTTGCATTTTGTGGGACCAAGGTGGGTAATATTGGGAAAGGCGTGACATAATTGGAGGAGGGGCATGAAATCATTGCGTGGGGGCGGGGGCAGAAACGTAGGTGAGTGTGGGGACCCACAAAGTGTAAGTCCGCTTCTGACAAGCCCATGGCAGATGCTTTATCTCAATTCCTCCGTCCTGCACTATCTCCATACTCCGCAAATTCCCTACAATCCAAAGGTCTATTGACTTGTGTCTTGAATATACTTAACGACTGAGCATCCAAGGCATTCTGGGGTCGGGAATTCCAAAGATAAACAACATGAGTGCAGAGTTGTTTCCTAATTTCCGTCCTAAATGGCTGACCACTTATTCTACGATTGTGACCCCATGCTCTGGATTCCCCAGCCAAGGGAAACATTTCCTCAACATCTACCCAGTCAAATGCTTAAGAATTATATATGTTTCAATTAGATCACCTCTCATTCTTCTAAACTCCAGGCAATATATGTCTCATCTACTCATAGAATAGTACCCTTGGCCCAGGAACCACTCCAGTGAACCTTTGTTCAGCTCTCTAAAGTAGGTGTGAGTTTTCTTAGGTAAGGAGACCAAAACTGCAAGTACAGCAAGCTGTATTCTCATTAATACCATGTATAAGTGTAGTAAAACATGTTTACAGTTATATGTACTTCAATCCCTTTACAACAAAAGCTAACATATCATTTGCTTTCCCAACTGCTTGCTGTAGCTGCATGTTAACTTTCTGTGACTCTTGTACAAGAACACCCAGGTCCCTCTGAATGAAAGAATTTCCCAGTCTCTCACAATTCACAAAATATTCTTTTTCATTCTGTTACAATCTCCAAATGCATAAATTTTGAAAAGAGATTCAAACTTCAGTAATTAGGTGAAAGAATCTACTGGTAAGATTGCACGTTTTCAAACTTCCACAGTAACAAATGATTTTTTAAAAAATCTTAATTAAACACAGTTTTCTTTTTGAAGGCAACTTATATTTTAATGTCAACAAGTGACATTCCTATTATACTTTTACCACCCATCGCACTCTCCATGGAATTACAGTACACAGTACTCCCAGCTTCCAATGTGTTCCTGTATCCCCGTTTCGCCAAGTAGTAACTTTGATGACTGTGTCCAGGTACTTTCCTCAGTTTTTGGAAAGTTTCTTAAATCCACCAAAAGCGTAAAGTAGTTCTGATGATTTTTCTTCCCCTGGTCATGTCCAGATGTACCTCCCAAAATTCATAATTGTATGCAGGATGCATCTCCTCGACTAGAGGCCCTGTCCCCCTGAATCTGAGTGGGGTAACTCATAAAGATAAACAGTGTTATATCTCTGCTGAGTACACAGAGCCTCGGTGGTCATCTGTCGGCGGTATTCACTGATTTATTGTGAAGTCTGTAACCTGCAGCGGGATTCTCGGCAATCGGCGCGATGGCCTGCGCCGGCGTCAAAAACGGCGCGAACTACTCCGCCGTCAGGTCGACTGGAAGTAGCAGAATTCTCCGCACTTCCGGGGGCTAGGTGGATGCCGGAAGGGTTGGCGCCGCACCAGCCAGCGCCGAAGGGACTGTGTGAGTCCGCGCATGCGCCAAAGGGCTGGTGTGATCCCGCATGTGCGCAGAACCGCCGGTGTATTCTGGCGCAGGGGGTGACTTCTCCGCGCCGGCCATGGCGGAGCCCTACAGGGGCCGATGCGGAAGGAAGAAGTGCCCCCACGGCACAGGCCCGCCCGCAATTCAGTGGGCCCGATCGCGGGCCAGACCATCATTGTCGGATCCCCCTGCACCCCACGGAGGACTGCCCCAGCCGACTTACCTGCCAGGTCCCGCCATGTGGGACCATGTCTAATTCACACCGGTGGGACTGGCCAGAAACCACCGGCCGCTCGGCCCATCGAGGCCCGGAGAATTGCCGGGATGGAGCCGGTGCCAACGGCCCCCGACCGGCATGGCGTGAACCCCGCCCCAGCACGAAAACCGGCGTCGGGGCGTCGGGGCGGGATTCGTGCAGCCCCCCGGGGATTCTCTTGTTGCACGTTTTACTATGGGCGTAAAACGCGTTTATTGGAGTGTATTAACACGCCTCCGAGTTCGACGTGTGCTTAACACTGCTAGGCTCTGTTCTATGTAATTATTTAGCTCTGGAGTCGCCAGTTGCCGTATAGGCAACGTCACAAGTATTCCAAGGTCAAGTTCAAAGTAATAAAGACGATACACCGATTAGTAAAGTTCAAACGATCAATATTTATTATACAGTTATAATAAATACTCATGCACACACTAAGAGACTAAGCTACAACTAAACTTAAGCAAACAGAATACTTATCTAACAGGAACAGGCAAGGTCAGAGAACGAGGCCTTCATCCTGGGTTTGTCTGCAGCCTTCAGCAAGCGTTCTGGTACTTGGGAGTCTAGTGGGCTTGGATCGCGTAGCGAGCGTTGAACTTACGGTTTCGGCGGCTGGTGCTCAACGGCTGGAGTCAGGATGCGAGATGTCAGTCAGAGCCGGAGCACGGGTTTAACAGACCGGACAACACGAGGTCCCTATCTTTTATAGGGGTTCCATTGTCCTTCCCTCTTCTCGGGCGGGCTCTACCTATTGGATCAATTTCTTATCGATACTGGATTAATTCCCCAATGCGAGGGGGTCTCCGTGATGGAGGGGGCGTTTCTTATGTCCTTTTGTTTGGAGGTTTCTGGTGCCTCGATGTCTGGGTCTTGATTAGAATGTGTCCATTCAGAACCAAATGTATCTATTGTGTGGGTGTTCAAGTCTGATGGCCTCATTAGCATGCAAAGCGTTTTGCCATTTGCACCTAGCTAAGGTCTTTTCACCTGAGCCCAAACTGGTTTCTGCTGCTGCAGAATGCAAACTGCTCTTTGCAGACTGCTGTTCTGGCTAAACTGTCTGTTTCCCAGCAGTCTTCCATTTTGGTTTGGCTCAGTGTCCATTTTGCGTGGCCAGCATGGCTACATTCCCTCCTTGTGATCCTCACAATCATACTATTGTGAAGGATCACCTATGTACTTTGCCTTCCTTGTGTTCTGACCTCTTGCCAGTTCCTGTTCTACTCTGTTCTAAACTATGGGAAGAAGAGAAAAAAAAATTTTAACTAACATTTCTACTTGGCCCTATGTCAAAGGGACATGCATTACTACAACTGGGAACCTCTACCTATCACTATTAACCTTAACCTTAACTTAAACATTTAATCACTCTAAAACCTTAACCATTCACACCACAACATCACACTTCCCAACTCGGCAGTCGAGTATGGAACAATATAATACATGGCTGAATTTTATTTACAGAGTGTTGTAATCAGTGAGGGGTTGAGGGGTTTGGTGGAATCCGAAGATGGGGGATTGCACTCTATAGATGGGTGAGGTGCTGGAACGAGAGGCTCTCCTCTTCCATTTCCTCAACCTGAGGGTCTGCACTAGGATGATGAGGATCGCGATCACCAACAGTGATTCGATTATGTAGGACATGGAGTACCACGTCATGAATTTAGTACACCAGGTCTGAACCTCGCTGATCAGAGCTGAGCACTGGGGGTTTGTTGTACTAACATTTACGGTGGGGGTTGTGGGGGAAACGTGTCTTGTTTCCACACATATACATATGACATTAAACAGTAATAAGTGGGCTTCCATCATCTTTGCTGTTCTTCCTCTTTCTCTTCCTTCTTCCTCCGGTATTGACAATCCTGGCTTCGACCTCTGTCTCGTCCTTTGAAACCTTTGGGATCAAGCACAGTATCTGTCAATACACAGTTTAAGACCTTTACTTGTTAGTGCATCTGTCTTTCAAATCCCAATTGACCCTTTAAAATGACTGGCTAAGTCACACCCTGTGACTCCCCTCATTTTTTTTTCAAAAGCGAATTTAAAGACCAGCATACACCTAACAATCCTTCCTTCTGCGAGCCGTCTCGCAGGCTTTGCTGATTTACCATCCGAATGTTCCCGGATGTAAATAGCATGTGGGATGGTGGCCGAAGGGCTACCTAACGTAAAATGAAAACAAACTTGGAAACAAACATCCGAATGAGTTGCGTATGGGCCGCTACGGGTACGAGTTGGATGGAATCCCCGGGTAGGGCGTGCTGTGCCATACCCGAGCTTGGCTGACCAAGGGTTGGTTCTCAGACAGGGCGGGTCCTCAGTGCCGTTTGTCCACTGCCTGAGTAACCTGGAAAGAAACGGGTACGAATGTGTTTACCATGACTTGCAGCCTCTATTTCGACGAATAGAGGGGCACCTGAAAAAGAAACCAAGGGAGCCAAGATGCTCCAACTGAGGACATGAGCTGGTCTTCAGATATTTTAGACGATACGGTGAGCTGCTCACCAGGCTGTCACAAGTGTTACAACTTTGGAAAAGATCTCCAATCAAACCGAAGTTCTCAAAAGTTTCGGCAGACAAGCTAACGCGTATGTGAGGTGGTCACAATCTTTTCAGCTGAAAAGAAGATGTCCATCCTCCAACTGAAACATTTACATTCCTGAAAACAAACAAACATAAAACGAAGACAAACATGCGTGCAGGTTCCATCAGAAAGGACATCGTTTCCCTCAAACGATTCCTATCTTACATCATCTGGACACCTCACTTTGATTCTGCCTCTGTGAACAGGGTCACAAAGGGGTTGCCGTGTCGGGAGTCAGACACCGTGTCGTCCTGCTCTCCCGGATCCCACACCCTTGTGTGGATCAGGCATGCTATTTTGGAATTGTGTGACCGGGGGTCACTCTCGTCATTGCGGACAAGTCTGTAGGAATTGTCCCTGTGCCATTGTGTAGTGTCGAGTGTGTTGTCGGGGTAGTCGGGGTCGGGTGGTGGTTCTGGATATTTGAGGTAGGTGACTTCCATGGGGTCACTGGAGTCGGGGTCGTAGTTGGTGCAGTGTGGGCTGTATGGCTGTGTGGTGTCGCTGTCTTCAGAGTCAGTGTCAGTCCTGCTGTCTCTGCTGTGGCAGCTTGTGGGCGTGTCGGGGCGTGGTCTGTAGTGGTCTGTGGGCGGAGTCGTGGGCGAGTCCGTGGATGAACTGGTCTGTGAGGGGGATGGTGGAAAAGTGTTTCTGGTGGGCGGGGTGAAGTGTTCTGCTGCATCCAGCAGGACATGGTGAGCATGGTTGGCCTGTGTTCCATATGCCTTTAACTGGTTTATATGGAACCACGCGGTCTTCCCATTAGGATATTTGATCCTGTAAACGGAGGGGCTAATTTTGTCCGAAATTGAGTAGGGACCGGAATATTTTGGAGCCAAAAAACTGCTGGGGTTATAAACAGATAACATTACCTGTTGCCCAACCTGGAATTCTGTGGTGTGGACGGTCTTATTGAAACAGGCAGTCCGTTGCTGTCGGCGTTTCCCTAGCTGGACTGCGGCTGCGAGCTGTGCAGACCTCACAGTCTCAACTAGATCTTTAACTGCCTTTTCATGTGTGAGGGCCGTCACTTCGGGGCTTGTCATGTCCAGTCCTAAAAGGAATTCTGTACCTTTCATAGGGCGTCCGGTCATGAGTGTGTGTGGTGTGTATCCTGTCGATGTGGAGACAGTGTTCCTTATGAACATAAGTGCAAATGGGAGCACTGAATCCCATGTGGAATTGTTCTCTTGAACCATTTTCCTGAGGGTAGTTTTTAGGGTCCGATTCATGCGCTCCACAATCCCGCTGGACTGTGGATGATACGCAATGTGGAAGTTCTGTTTGATTCCGAATATTGTCAGGACGTTCCTCATGACCCGTCCTGTAAAGTGAGATCCCTGGTCCGAATCGATACTTCGGGGTAAACCCCATCTCGTGAAGATGTGGTGGGTCAGGATCTTTGCAGCTGTCTTTGCTGTATTTGTTCGTGAGGGAAATGCCTCTACCCACTTGGTAAAGGTATCTATCACCACCAGAACGTATTTATAGCCATTCCTGCAAGGGGGCAATGGACCTATAAAGTCGATCTGGAGGTTTGTCCAAGGGCCGTTAACTGGGCGAGTATGCCGAAGTTGTGCTTTCTTAGAATACCGCTCCGGGTTATTCTGAGCACAAATCAGGCAATTCTCTATGTAGTGCGTTACATCATTCCTGAGATTAGGCCACCAACAGAGTTGCCTGAGGTGCCTCGTTGTTGCATCAATTCCCTGATGCCCGTGTCCGTCATGGAACAAGGCAATCATCTGATTCCTGTCCTGCTGTGGGACCACATAAAGTTGGTCCTTAATGATCACACCCTCATGTGTGGTCAGTGCGTGTTTAAAGTGCTCGTAAGCAGGCACAAAGTTTCCCTTGAAAACCTCCCTGAGGTCTCCGTCCTGTTTCTGTGCTGCCACGAGATCTTTAATATCAGTCTGTGAGACTTGGACTGCGCTCACAGGGGCGCTAGCTGGTGCGCTAGCTGGGGGGGTCCATAAGTGTCCTCTCCTGGAACCTGCCTTAGCCAACGCGTCGGCTTTTACATTCCCAGGGGGTGATGACCTATGGTGGCTTCGAACTTTTATAATGCCGAAGGTCCTGTCCTTCGCTTTCTCTAGGATATGCTGGAGTAAGGGGGCTGATGGAAGGGGTTTTCCGTCTGCGGAGACAAAACCTCGTGTCCTCCACAGGGGCAGAAAATCTGTTAGGCTATTGCAGACATATAAGCTGTCTGAATATATGTCTGCTGGGCTGGGGAAAGAATCGGGGTGGTCCACTATGTACGCTATGGCTGCTAGCTCTGCTGCCTGCGCGCCTAAGTGACCTGGTAACTTAAGAGCTATCTCTTCGAGAGCGCGCCCCTGCGCGTCCTCTACATAGATGTCGCATCCTGTGATACGCTCACCATTTAAAACTGTGGAGGAACCGTCTACATAAATCCTCAAGGGTCCACACGTGTCTGTGGGCTGGGGGCCTTGTTTCGGGTTCCCTATCTTCCTGGGGGGTGTTTTTGCTAAAAAGGGTCCTGTGTTATGCAGGGGAGCTACAATTTCACAGTCATGGGGCTGTCCGGGGTATTGGAGGTTGTCTGCTAAGTATGTGTGGGTGCGTGTCCGTTTTACTGTAATGTCCCGTCCTTGTAAAAGTAGGGTCCACCTAGCTGCCCTAATCTGGCTAACTGAACCGTCCTTCAGTCGACCGTCTAGTAGTAGCTGTGTGGGTGTGTGTTCGGTTAGAATGGTGATGGGGTTTAGTCCGGTTATGTAGGAAAAATACTGCACTGCCCAGAAGACAGCAAGGAGGTGCCTCTCACAGGCTGAAAATCCTTGTTCTACCGGGTCTAACAGTCGGGAGGCATAAGCCACTGGTCTTAGCTGCTCGTGCCGTTCCTGAAGCAACACGGCCGAGAGGGTCAGATCGGTGCTCGCTACCTCTATTGCGTACGGTGAAAGTTGGTCGGGGACTAGCAGCGCGGGTGCTGCACTAAGGGCTCGTTTTAACTCTTCCACAGCGCCTGTATGCTGCGGAAGCCATTCCCAGGGGGCTCCTTTCTTAAGGAGGTCTGAAAGTGGGGCGGCTTTTGTCGCGAATCCGTCTATGTGGTTCCGACAATAGCCAACCAGTCCTAAAAACGACCGGAGGGCTGATACATTCTGGGGAAGGGGCAATTTGACGATCGAATCAATTCTTTTGAATTCGATCTCGCGTTTGCCGTGCGTGATGACTGATCCCAAATACATCACTTTACTTTCCAATATTTGGGCCTTTTTCGGGTTAACTTTACAGCCAATTTCAGTTAAGAGTTCTAGGAGTTCGGCCAGAAGCGAAATGTGCTCTGCCTTTGTGTCTGTCTGCAGTAGTAGGTCGTCTACATACTGTACCAGACATTCGGGTCGGGAAAATTTTTCTAATCCACTTGCCAGCTGTCGGTGGAAAATGGAGGGGGAATTGTGGAATCCTTGTGGGAGGCATGTCCACGTGTACTGCTGTGTTTTAAAAGTGAATGCGAATTTGTATTGGCACGCTTTTGCCAATGGTATTGACCAGAATCCATTACTGATGTCCAATACCGTGAAGTACTTGGCGTTGAGACCCTGCTTGAGCATGGTCTCGGGACTAGTAGCTACCGTTGGGGCTACTGCGGGGGTTACTTTATTGAGTTCCCGATAATCGATGGTCAGACGCCATGATCCATCGGGCTTCCTCACTGGCCAAATAGGGGCATTGTTGGTGGAGGCTACCGTTCTCAGTACACCTTGGTCCAACAAGCTGCCTATAACTTTTTCTATTTCCACCTCTGCCTCGAGGGGAAATCTATACTGCTTTTGCGGTCGGGGGTCCTGTCCGGTAACATGAACTTGTCCAGTCATTCTGCCACAGTCATGACGGTGACTTGCAAATGCTGTCCTGTGTTTGTTTAGTAGGGCCTTAATTTGTCGGTCGGTGTGGAGTGTAGTCAGGTCGAATGAGTACTCTCCCACTGCGCTAATCCGATTAGCGTAGTCTCCTACTGTGAGGGTGGCTGGGGCTCTGTCTGATCTAGCCATTCGCCAGACACACTGGTTCACTGGGTCGAACGACAAGCTGTGAGCGTTCATGAAATCTATCCCCAGGATGTGTTCTGCTGTCCGGGGAAGATTTACTAAAACTACGGGGTGCCTTGTGCTAATGTTCCCTAGCTGGATCGCTACGGGTGCTGTGATATGTCCCTGCTGCGAGTGTCCGGTGAACCCGCTAAGTGTGATGGTGGAGGTGGTCGGCCACGTGTCTGAGTGTGCCGTGGTTGTGGAGTTAATGGTGGTGCGGGATCCTCCTGTGTCCCACAGTAACTCTATGGGCTTCCCTTTGACTTTTGCTGTGACTACGGGCCTCCCTGATGAGTCCCATAGTGTGTCACAGACCCAAGTGGGGGAGCCCGAACACCGTCAGTTCGTCTCGTCCACATTGGTGGGTCCTGACTGTACTGCTACATTGTGGATGGGTTTTGCCTTGTTGCGGTTCAGAGTGCCTGTCTGCTGGCCTCTCTGAGATCGCTGGGGTGCTTGGCACTCTTTTGCCCAATGCCCTAACTGTCCACAGTTATAGCATTCCTGTCCTTTCTGTTGTGGGCTGCTCTTGCCTTCATTTACCCATGCGGGCTTCTGGTGCTCTCTGACTGCTTGGATATCTGCAGCAGCCTGAGCCTCTTCTGGGGATCTAACTTTTCCTTTTCCCTGAAGCGATTGCTCCCAAGCGCGGGACAATCTTTTCAGGACCCATTTTTCGTTATGGGCCTCTTCTGAGGGGTCGTAACTATTGCAAGCGTTCTGTCCTGCTTCTGTTGCGTGTGAGATAATTGTGCGCGTCCACTTAACCATGTTTTCGCGGGTTAAATGCGCTCTATCTAGCTGTCCGAAAACTGCGCTGAAATGAATCCACAGCCTTCCTGCGAATGCTGTGGGGTGTTCGGATCTCTTCTGCCTGCACTTATTCAATCCTTCTACGGGGTCACCTCTATTGTACCCGATGGCATCTAAAATGGCAGTGTGCATCTCCTCTAGGCTGCCTCCTGCCACGTTTTGTGGGTCGGGGAGGGCTGCCACTACACTCTGGTCTAAGCTCAGCACGGTGAGCTTAACCTGCTCTCTCTCATCCAGGCCGTACATGGTAGCCTGCTGTTTTACTTTAGCGAAAAACTGGTGGGGGTCTGCGGTGGGGAGGAACGGAGTGATCTTTTCACAAGCGTCCCTTAGCTGGGTTACTGTTAAAGGGGTGGTGTAAGTTATGTCTGGGGCGCCTTCTGATTCGGCTTTCCTCTGTGTGGTTACGGGATTCATGGGTGCGGTTATGATCTGAGCTGTGGGGGGTTGGGGTGCCTGTCGTTTCTGCTGAGCTGCTGGCGCACATGTTCCCTGAACATAACGCTGCGCTGTCTCACTTAATTCCTGCCAATCTGGGGCATTTTCCCCATCTAACTGTGCTCCAAAGGTGCTTTGGAAGCCATTCTGCACCGAAAGCAGAGATTGCAGTTCCGCAATCTGTTTCCTGCATTTCGCGTGGTCAACTGTGCTTTGTCTTTGTTCGGTCGTTGCAGCATGGAGTGCTCTCAAAGCTGCTTTGAGATCGGAACATTGCCTCTGCAATGCCTCCACCTGCTTTTCCGATTCCTGTCTTATCAGAACGGCACGTTGCACGTCCTGATAGGCTTTCTCATACTGGGTCTGGGAACTGCTCAGATGAGCTAGACAAGACTGGTGAGCCCTCTTGGCATCATCCACCTCTCTATCCTTCTCTGCCAACTTCCCTTTTAATTCCAGGTTTTCTTTCTCGACGTCCCTGACATCGACCTTATTCATTCGGTTCCTTTCCTCTAAATCTGTCCGGAGCGTCCTGATGACCTCCTCTGCGCCTCGCAACTGTGCCAAGCAGGACACAATCGCCATCGGCTTGCGTGCTTTACCTAAACTCTTTTTGTGTATTTGAGAGAGGTTCTCCCACCAAGTATGACCTATACTTCCGGGACCTGTCTCCTCATTTGCACAAAACTCTTTCCAAAGGGGCCATCCCTTTCCCTGCAGATATTTGCGGAGTTCCAGCTCCCACGTGGGACACTGGCCTACTCTGCTACTGCTGCTGGTCGCTGCGACCACAAATTTGCTGGATCCATCAGACGTTCCATTGCCTGCATGGCCATTTCCTCTGACTCTCTTTTTATAATTTGGAACAGGGGGTTGCTGGGGTGGTGTTTCGAGAAACGGGTACGGCTTACGCTATTTTCCGATCACAAAACTACCGAAAGTTTGTCGCAACAAAAAGCTTTCAGTTTTACCTTACAGCCCTGTTAGTACGCATGCACTAAACACACTTCCGAATTTCGCTTATTATTTTGAACACCTTGAATACTTGTGATCTCTTTCTTTCTCTGCAATTTGGAGTTCTAATTCAAATTTCAGGGTCCTGGACACTGTGGTGTTTCCACTTACAACAGGGTCCCGGCGGAGTCGCCACTAAATGTTGCACGTTTTACTATGGGCGTAAAACGCGTTTATTGGAGTGTATTAACACGCCTCCGAGTTCGACGTGTGCTTAACACTGCTAGGCTCTGTTCTATGTAATTATTTAGCTCTGGAGTCGCCAGTTGCCGTATAGGCAACGTCACAAGTATTCCAAGGTCAAGTTCAAAGTAATAAAGACGATACACCGATTAGTAAAGTTCAAACGATCAATATTTATTATACAGTTATAATAAATACTCATGCACACACTAAGAGACTAAGCTACAACTAAACTTAAGCAAACAGAATACTTATCTAACAGGAACAGGCAAGGTCAGAGAACGAGGCCTTCGTCCTGGTTTTGTCTGCAGCCTTCAGCAAGCGTTCTGGTACTTGGGAGTCTAGTGGGCTTGGATCGCGTAGCGAGCGTTGAACTTACGGTTTCGGCGACTGGTGCTCAACGGCTGGAGTCAGGATGCGAGATGTCAGTCAGAGCCGGAGCACGGGTTTAACAGACCGGACAACACGAGGTCCCTATCTTTTATAGGGGTTCCATTGTCCTTCCCTCTTCTCGGGCGGGCTCTACCTATTGGATCAATTTCTTATCGATACTGGATTAATTCCCCAATGCGAGGGGGTCTCCGTGATGGAGGGGGCGTTTCTTATGTCCTTTTGTTTGGAGGTTTCTGGTGCCTCGATGTCTGGGTCTTGATTAGAATGTGTCCATTCAGAACCAAATGTATCTATTGTGTGGGTGTTCAAGTCTGATGGCCTCATTAGCATGCAAAGCGTTTTGCCATTTGCACCTAGCTAAGGTCTTTTCACCTGAGCCCAAACTGGTTTCTGCTGCTGCAGAATGCAAACTGCTCTTTGCAGACTGCTGTTCTGGCTAAACTGTCTGTTTCCCAGCAGTCTTCCATTTTGGTTTGGCTCAGTGTCCATTTTGCGTGGCCAGCATGGCTACACTCTGACCCGGCGGGAGGGTCGGAGAATCCCGCCCGATCTCAAAAATATCATATGCCCTCTTCCCCATGGCAATGTGAAATACATTAACATTGTACACAAGTGGACATACTAATAGCTATTCTTGACCTCAACCCCCTTTCATCTTGAAAGTAAATGGACTGTTTACAGCTCAACCATTACAATCCAGTAACACCTTTCTGGCACTTTGGGAGACTCGGGGACGACTCATTGCGAACTCAGAGCCTGCCACCAATGTGTCCAAGTGTAAATACCTTGCACATTCTTCTAATCTAACTCTTCCTATGATCTTTATCAAACAGATGTCTGAACACTTCATTTACGCTAAATTTCAAGCTGCAATCCCAAAATATAATAACAACAGCAGTGTCCTCTCCCAAGCTAAGTTGCCCAGCATCAAGGTGTGAATCATTCAAAACAAACTCCACTGGGTGGTTCATGTAATTTGTGTGCCTGACACCAAACTCCCAAAACAACAGCTCTACTTGGAACTCAGGAGTGGCAGAAGACTCCCAGGACACATTTTAGAGATGTCCACAAAGCATCCCTGAAGAAGTCAAACATCCTTATTGAGTCAAGAGAATTTGTGGCTTGTGGCCAACCAAAACACAGAAGTCTTACTCAGGAAGGCACTGAACACATCAAGAGACTTCATCGGAAATGTGCAGAGGTGAAGCCAAGGAAGTTAGAGTGAACACATAAAACTCCAAAAAACCCATCGAGCACCACCTGCTCCATATGTGGCAGAGCCTGCATGTTGCCAATAGAACTTACCATCTCAGAGCCTATTGAACAGGAGTGAAAGCACTCCAGTCCTGAGGGACTGCCTCAGAAGGGGAAGATTGAAAAATAACATTTAAACACCTGGAAAGGTATACTGGGAGAGGACTGTTTTTGTTCCATTTAGTATTACATAATTCAACTTCAAGCCACACCTTTACAAAGTAATGCAGAAGATCTTTCCTCTTTCTGGTTTCTTCTCTCAATATGTTCTTCTTCCATCATGGCTTAGCAGGGTGGTGAATGATCTTTTCCCAGGCCCTGAACTACTGCCTGGATCTAGCCCCCAATGGACTGAAAATGTCTTCTTGGACCCAGCATAGCAACAGAGATGATATGAGGAACTCAAAATTAAAACCCACACCTCCACCTCTGTTCTTAAACTCAAAATTTGTGCACCGATGTACTGTATGCAGCTCAATTTAGATGACTATTGTTATACTCCTATTGTGGGGTATTGCAGAAATAATTTTGATAAGGATAAAGAAACTGAAATAAAACTAATTATCAAAATTATTTCTGCAATACCCCACAATAGGAGTACAATGATGCATGTTCACAGACTTCATTAGAAACATGAAAGATATTTCTTAATAGGAAAAACTATGCGGAGGCCAGCAGCCCACCCAGTTGCCTGAGAGAAGCCCATCCAGCTGCCCCAGTTGCCATATGCCTTCTGCCTCAGAGAGGACTCCAACCCTTGGGGTGATTAACCACTGTCAGTCCCAATTGGTCCCCCAAGCGAGATGATCCTCTTATGCTGTGTTGCCTGTAAAGAGACAATCTTCACAAATCACCACATCCCTCCCCCTTAACTCCTTTATACAACCTTCAATATCTAAGTTACTCAGTCCTGAATTCTTTTTTTTTTAATAAACAATTTTATTGAGGTAGTTTTTGGCTTTATAAACAGTTACAGACATCATCAGAAAGAAAGCAAAAAAGGCAAAAATGTGCAAACATCCACGTACTTTCAATACTTCCATCATAACATATTGCACAAGCCCGCTCCCCTCCCACCGGTACTACCCGCCATATTTTCCCTCCTACTCTACTTCAGTCCTGAATTCTAACTAAACATTATTTAAATAGAGTCTTTGAGAGTTTTATCTGCTTCTTGTAGAGTGGTGTAATTCTGTGGTCTGAGATGCTTCCACAAGGTCAACATTAACAGGAGCTACAATAATGGATACCCCGGACTTTCGGTGACGGCATGCAGGTGGAAGTCGCACATTGGGTGGGTCCTGCTCGAGGCTCTGGATTTTGGAGTTTAATGCCTGTTTTTAGGGGCATTTATGAACAAACTGGTGCAGGAAAGCATAAGGAAGGTGGGGAATGTCTACAACCCAGAAGAAAGCTCCTGGGAAGAAGGGGGTAAGTGATAGCTTGCTGTTGAGTGCACGGGTCAGCCGACAGCAGGAAAGATGGCGGAGGCTGGATCGCTGGGTGGGGCCGCGCCCCTCACAGTGGAAACTCTGACCGAGGTGATGACTAGAGAATTCGAGAGGCAGTTCGCTAAGCATATGGAGGTGATGCGAAAGGAGATGATGGCTGCGATGAAGGAGTGGGTGGAGGAGGCGATTTCCCCAGTGAAGGCGGCAATGTCAAAGAGAAGTTGAAGGGGGGTGCAGGAAGTTCTGTCGCAGCACAGTAACTAGTTCACCTCGATGGATGAGGAGCTGCAGAGGGTGGTGGAGACTAACAAAGGACTCAGAGCCAGGGTGGTGGAGCTGGCGAGAAGGAGGGCAACCTTCGGACGGGTGAAGGAAGCACTGTAAGGACATGGTGTGAGGTTTGGAATGGTCTACCTGGTGAAGCGGAGGGTGACCTACAATTTGAAAGGCATCTACTTCGAGATGGTGGAGGCGGCAGGGCATCTTGAAGGCCGAAGGACTGAGACTAAAATAAGGGACGTGACTGGGATTAGGATTGGACTGAGGGGATGGGGGCTGTGCTTAGCCTTTATCTCTCGTTTTGGGTTGATTCTTATTCTGCATCTGTGGGGACAACTTCTGGGTTTTAGGGTAATTTGCTGTACTATTAATGGGCGGCAAATGGGGAGGTGCGGGGCTGAAGCAAGGAGGGGGAGGCCTGGTGGGGTAAGATGGAGGTGAGCTGGTGTCGGGGTCCGGGATTGCAGGTGCTGGCAACGATGCTGCTTCCGATGGTGATGGCCACGTTGAAGATTTGGAGACAGTTCAGGCAACAATTTAAGCTGGGGGCTGGGTCAGAGGGGATGCCGATTAAGGGGAATCATGGGTTTGAGCCGGGGAGGACAGATGCGAGGTTTCGGAGATGGGATGAGAGGGAGATGAAGGAAATTAAGGATTTATTTCTTACTGAGCCTGGAGGAGTTGGGAGAGAAGTATGGGTTGGCACGGGGGAAGAGTTCAGATTCAGACCTGCAGGTTCGAGATTTCGCAAGAAAGGTTTCCCTGACCTTCCCAATAGCGCCGACCTCTTCGCCGCTGGAGGTGGAGCTGTCAGCGAGCTATGGGAGGATCCTGGAGGAGGACAGGGTGTCTATGCAGGGGATCAAAGGCAAAGTGGGAGGAAGAGCTGGGAGGGGTGGGGCAATGGAAGAGGGATTGTGGTGTGATGTGCTGCGAAAGTTAATGCTTCGACCTTGTGGGCGAGTCTGGGGCTGATACATCTGAAAGGTGTTCATAGGGCGCACCTCACAAAATCAAGGATGAGCTGCTGTTTGAGGGGGTGGAGGATTTCTGTGAGCGATGCGGGTGGGGCCCTACAAACCATGTTCATATGTTTTGGTCCTGCCAGAAGCTGGAAAGGTATTGGCAAGAGGTATTTAGCAAAATCCCGGGGGTCTTGCATATGGATGTGAAGCCCGGCCCCCTAGAAGCCATATTTGAGGTGTCAGACCACCCCGAGTTTTAAGCGAGAGCGGATGTTTAACTTTGCCTCGCCGATCGCTCGTAGGCGGATCCTGTTGAGGTGGAGGTCAGTCCCTCCACTGTGCGACGGCTTGTTGGGGTGTTATGGGCCGGGGTTTAGAAAACTCCAAAGTATATCATGGAGTTCACCTTTCCCATAACTGTTAATTTTGGTTACGGGGAGCACAAGGGCCTACCTTTCAGGTGTCATTCACCAGAGGCCTTAAGCACTTTTAATCAAAAACAAAGTTTATTCTACAAATTTAGTTAACATTTTTATAAACACATACAGTAAGCATTTTTATCAACTACAAAGATAAATATCTCACATCGCTACAGTACTCTATATATAACCCTTAATAAATTCCCCTTTAGGCTGTTCTAATCTTAATAACAAGGTCCCATAAACCAGAACACCCTTTTCAAAGGTGTGGCCCAGCATATGGCACTCTTACTGTCTTTAAGACCAGCATATGGATAATCTTGTCCTTTCCAAACCAGCAGGGTTGAATTCCTTCCAGAAAACAGTTATCAATTTTAAATTATCAAGTGATCGGGAGACAGCTTTAAACTGAAGGTAGAGAGAGAGAGACTCCATGATCCTTGTCTGTCTGAATCCAACATCCAAATGTGAAAAAAAATTCAGAACCACACAACTGCTCCCAGCTCAAAAACGAAAGTAAAACCCAGAGCCACAGCCCAGCTCCACCCACACAACTTGACATCACTGAAGCCATTTGATAAGGCAAAACATTTCTTAAAGGGACGCTCCCATTACAGGGGTGACCTGCTGGAGTTTTTGACCCAAGAGAAGGTGACATTTGAGCTGGGGGGCGGGGTTTGTTTATTATGCAGTTTTGAGAGTTGGTTACCGTTGACTGTTGAAGGGGGAGGTGGTCAGGCTGAGGGGGGTTTATGGGTTTAGGGGGATTGTCTCTTTTTATGTTGTTGGAGTTGTATTTGTTTCCCTTTTACATGGTGAAAATGATGAAAATATGGCGAATAAAAATTTATTTTAAAAAAAAATGGATACCCCAAGGGTGGCACGGTGGCACAGTGGAGGGTGGGGGAGAGAGGCAGAGGTGGGGAGAGAGACAGGGGAGGGGGGGTGGGGGAGAGGGGGGAGGGAGGATCATGCGGGGCATGGTTGGGGCCTGTGAAGAGGGCAAGAGTTTTTTTCCCCACTTAAAGGGTTTGTGGCCTGATGTGGTGTTCTTACAAGAAATTCAGCTGCGGGTGCAGGACCAGATCAGGCTGTGGAAGGCCTGGATGATGCAGATTTTCCACTCAGTGTTTGATATTGGGGCCCGGGGTGTGGTGATTCTGGTCAGAAAAAGGTCTTTTTCAGGCGGGACAGTTCTGGCCGATCAGGGAGCTCGTTATCTGATGGTTACAAGGTACACTGGAGGGGAAAGCCATGGTGCTGGTGAACATAAATGGTCCGAGTTGGGACAATGTCAACTTTATGGGATGGTTGCTCAAAGCAATACCGGAGTTAGACACACACTAATTGATTCTATGGGGGGGATTTTAACTGCATTGTGGAACCAAAGCTGGACAGCTCCAGGCCAAGGCCGCTGGCCCTTTATTTAATAATAATAATCTTGATTAGTGTCACATGGAGGCTTGGGAGACAGATGGTGTGGACCCTGTGGTGTTTGTGTGGCTTATTTCAGGTTGGTTGGCATAGTGTTCATAAAGACCACAAAATAGCTTGAACTTAAACAAAGCTATATATTTATTAACACTACTAACTTGGATTTGACTCGTACTCCCAAAGAAAACATAGTTGATTAATAACATTTGATTAGACGTAGTTTTCGGTCAGACACTCGTAGTATCTTGTTACAAATACAGGCTTGAGATTCCACTACTTGGACTATCTCTAGTTCTGATGCTTCAGCATCAGTGGTTGTCTTGCATTCTGATGTGTCAGCATCAGTGGTAGCTTTGGAGAGGTTGTCCACAACACCTAAGTCTTCCCTTGACTCTTCATCTCAGTCAGCTGAACTACTGGCTGAGTGAACCCTTTCACCTCAACTAGCTGTAATCTTTCACAAGCATCCACTCCAATTAATGATGATTTCTCACCCTTTACCACCTTGAAGTCGATGGGTATCTTGATGTTCCCATGCTTAACAACAAGACAGCAGGATCCTCTTGTGACTATCGTGTTACCATTGTAATCTGTGAGCCTACAAGTGGATTGCTTTTGCTGGTTCCTTATAAGCTTGCCTTAAAGATTGTTCCATGATAATATTTGCATGTGCTCCTGTGTCAATTTTAAATGGTATTAGTTTTCCATTTATTTCTAATGAGACAGTCCACACCTTAATTATCTTCAAGAGCTCGTCCTGGTTTCTCATTTTGATCCAGTAAAATCATTCTAGTGACTGCTTCAATCATGAAAGAATCCGAAAGTGAATATGGTGAGCAATCCTCACTATCTGCTACGATGCTGGATTTTTTCTCTTTACTCTTAACACTTTGGATCCGTCTGAAATCACTGTTGGACATTTAAAATTTGGTTACTGAAACAGTTGTTGATAAACGACACTGTACTGCAAAGTGGTTCAACTTGCAACAATTGGAACATTGTTTGCCTTTTGCCAGACAATTTTTTTACTGTGGGCATGTCCACAGCATGTGTACATCATCACGCTCGTGACGTAACTCTCAAAATGGCCACCGGCCGTTTTATGCAATTTTCTCTGCTGCACGTTTCGCGACCTACCATTTTCTCTTACCTTTAATGCAAGAGGTGAGCCTGGGCTTATATTCTGTAGTTTAGAGTAGTGAAGAATGAGAAATGACCTCATTGAAAAAGGCATTATTCTCTCAGGACTCTACAGAGCAGATGCAGAATGTACATTTTCCTTAGATGTGTGGTTTACAGACTGGGGATACAGTCTGAAAATTACAATGTGCCGATTTTAGATAGATGAAGAGGAATTACTCAACTCAAAGTATTGTGAATCTTTTTAATCTCTAAAATTCACTATCAAAGAGAGTTCTCCCAGGTAGGCACGCTGACGTCAGGAGGAGGCGGTGTTTGCCTCTGGGCTCCAGACATGTGCACTGGTGAGCGGCCACGCACGCGCAGCCCACGTTTTTTTAGCCAGTCGCGGCTGTCATTTTTAAAGCTGCTCGCAGCCGGCAGTTTTATAAGCCGGCTGCTGCTGCCGTTGCGCCTGAATCCACGCGATCGGGAACGCCGTGATGGAGGGGTCCGTGACCCTCCCGACACCCGCCCGCGGGTCGCAACCCCTACTTTGAAAATGCCTGATCTAAACTACACTCATCTAAAGCTAATCTCACTACCGGTTTAAACTATGATCTGTACTCACTTACACTATCTGTACTTCTGACTCTCACGAGCTAACTCCTGCACCTACTCTCCCACAGACACGCAGACATGGGGAGAATGTGCAAACGCCACATAGTATCCCGGGGCTGGGATTGAATCCGGTTCCTCAGCGCAGTAGGCAGCAGTGCGCCACCATGCTGCCTTAGTTATTTCTGACCACGTGCTGCACTTGGTGGACGTGATGTTGGAAGTGGGCCGAGCACAGCGCACAGGATGGAGGCTGGGTGTAGGACTGTGGTCTGATATTGGGTTTTGTTCAAGATTTTTAGAGTATGTGGAATGGAATGAGAACGGGATGGTCTTGCCCTTTACTTTGGGAGGCATTAAAGGCTGTGATTGGGGGGAGGGGATCATTTCACATAAGGCATACATGGATAGGGAGGTCAGGAAGGAGCATCAGGCACTGGTGGTGGAGATTCTGGGAACGGAATATGTGAGTGACTCAGTGTGGGAGTTATGGACACGCAGGAAGAAACTGAAAATGCAGTTTGACCTGTTGTCCATAGGCCAGGCGGTGCACCAGCTGAGGCGCCTAAAGGGCGTGGTGTATAAATATGGGGAGAAGGCTCGACACTTTTTGGCTCATCAGTTAAGGCAATAGGAAGCTGCTAGAGCAATTATGCAGGTGAGGGAGCCAGGGGATACGTTTCTCTCCGCCCCAGAAAAGGTGAATACGGCGTTTCTAACCTCTCACGAGATGCTTTATAGGTCAGAGCCACCAGAGGACGAGTGGGGGATGGCAGAGATTTTAGAGGGTTTGGAGTTCCCCCAGGTTGGGGAGGAATTGTGAGAAGAGGTTTGAACAGCTTTAGGAAAGGTGCAGACATGGAAGGCGGCAGGGCACCCGGTCGAAGATCCGCTCCTTTCTCTGAGAAAGCGGGTAATCACTGCCCACGCTGGCCCATTTGACTGCTGGCTCATTTGACCGTTGCTTTTGCTGGAGTGCCCGGTGAACTCTATCCAACTCCAGAGGGGCTAACAGCTCATCCCCTCCCACAGCTGAGAAAATATCTTCGAGAAGTACTGGGTCGGCTTTGAGCCCTCCACTCCCTGCGGTAGCCCCACCTCCTTGAAGTTCAACCACCTCGGCCTCTTCTCAAGATCTTGTACATTTAACCTCAGGCCTTTGTTGCTCTCCACCACGAGCAGCATCTCTGCTTCCAACAAGGTGAACCATCCCTCATGCTGCGACAAGGCCTCCTCCACATCCTTCAATGTCACACCTTGCGCTTTCACCACTTTTGAGGTCTTTCCTAGCTGTTTGCAAGTCGGGGCCAGTGCCTCCTTGACCATGGCTTTAAATGATTCCTTTAATAATAATAATCTTTATTATTGTCACAAGTAGACTTACAGACGAGTTTTATTTCAATACAACTTTTGGTGCATATGCTATTTCTATTTTCTCTCCAATAGTATTTCTTGTGCCACATCATTTAATTTCTTATTGAAATCCATTCATCATCATTGTAACTACTTTGCAGGCACTCTCGCTAAGAGTGTCACATGATTCTATTTGGTATCTTCCCATTGTAATGATAGCCTCAAGTTTCCTCTTTAACTGTCTTTCTGCTGTTGTGTCAATGAGCTGGCCACAGGGCCCAATGTGCAAGTGTAACCACAGTCCAGTGAGTTGGCAACTCTGCGTTGACATATTCCAGGTCAGCACATGACGTCCCCCCTCCAACTATATTGCCCAGTTAAACATCAGAAATTTTCAGGTTCGGAAGCAGATTGTAAGCCAGGTGAGCTGTGCTCTTTGCCTCAAAGGCAGGCCAGTTTCACGTGTGGCACTTGAGGCAGACTTTGCCTTTCCAGATTTGGATTGTTCAGCCATTAGAAAAAATGGCCTCACCAAAGATTGGAGGATGCAGTCTCATCTTTTCTCGCAGATGGGAAGATGCTAATTGATTGATGTACTGGTCAGGCAACCAGGGTTAATTCCCCTACTCTTCTTTGGAATTGTAGGAACTCAGGAAATAATGCCACCGCCTCTTTTATGTTCCCCTGCGAGAGCAAGATGGTTTAATCCAAAAACAAAGTACTGTGCCAAAATGTATTGGATCAACCTATGCAAAGAAATACAAACTGCTAGTGAGAATGGTAAACTTTGCGCTGTATAATATAACAATATCAAAAGAGAACTCAGGCCACCATCACCAAAGTTGAATCTTTGATTTCTGCATATGGGGAGGTACTTACTGATAGGAGTTAGTAAATAACCTGGATATAGCACGACTGAGGTATACCTCAAGCAAAATCAACATAAAACTAACTATCTGGTCATTATTATATTGTTCTGTGCAAATTGACAACCATGTTTTGTACTGTACTTCAAATGTGCATTGGCATCAACATTCCATGACAGGAGGTGCTACATAGCCTGGTATAACTAAGCGATTCCTGTCTGCACAACTATGTCAGCAACTAGGCCATAGCTGTCAATACAAGAAGAAAATGTTGATGTTATTTTATATTCAAAGACAGATGCCAAGAATTTGGTACCTATTTCATCAAATGTCCAGTATATCTCTCCTTTCCCAGTCTCTTTCACTATCTATCCAGGTCTTCCACACTCTTGTGTCCCAGGCTCCCTCTCTATCCCAGCCTCTCTTTCTCCCAGCCTCCCTATTTTAACCTGTCACTCAAACCAAACTCTCTGTCCCCATCCCAAACACTCCTTATCTCCATCACAGATCATCATTCTCTCTTCATCCCAGACCCACCGTCTGTCCCCACCCCACACCCTCCCTTTGGCTCCAACACTCTATCTCAGTCTCTTTCTCTCTTCCCGAGTCCCTCTCTCTAATCCAGGCGCGCTCTCCACGTATGTAACCCAGTCTCTGTCTCTCTATGCAGGGGCTGGTTTAGCACAGGGCTAAATCGCTAGCTTTGAAAACAAACCAAGGCAGGCCAGCAGCATGGTTCAATTCCCGTACCAGCCTCCCCGAACAGGTACTGGAATGTGGCGACTGGGGGCCTTTCACAGTAACTTCATTTGAAGCCTACTTGTGACAATAAGCAATTTTCATTCATTATGTATCGCAGTCACTCTCCCTGTCTCTCTATGTATCTTTGTCTCTTTATGTATCCCAGTCGCTCTCTCTCTCTATCCCAGTCTCTCTCGCTCTCTCTCTATCCCAGTCTCGCTCCCTCGCTCTCTCTCAGTCTCTCTCTCTCTTTATCCCAGTCTCTCTCTCCCCCAGTCTCTCTCTCTCTCTCTCTATCCCAGGCTCTCTCTCTCTCTATCCCAGGCTCTCTCTCTATCCCAGTCTCTCTCTCCCCCCCCCCCCCCCAGTCTCTCTATCTATCCCAGTCTCTCTCCCCCCCCCCCCCCCCCCCCCGTCTCTCTATCCCAGGCTCTCTCTCTCTCTATCCCAGGCTCTCTCTCTCTCTATCCCAGGCTCTCTCTCTCTCTATCCCAGGCTCTCTCTCTCTCTCTATCCCAGTGTCTCTCTCTCTCTCTCTCTATCCCAGTCTCGCTCTCTCTATCCCAGTCTCGCTCTCTCTCTAACTCTCTATCCCAGTCTCTCTCTCTCTATCCCAGTCTCTCTCTCTCTATCCCACTCTCTCTCTCTCCCACTCTCTCTTTTTCTCTATCGCAGTCTGTCTCTCTCTATCGCAGTCTCTCTCTATCGCAGTCTCTCTCTCTATCCCAGTCTCTCCCTTTCTATCCCAGTCTCTCTCTCTCTATCCCAGTATCTCTCTCTCTCTATCCCAGTCTCTCTCTCTATCCCAGTCTCTCTCCCGCTCTCTATCCCAGTCTCTTTCTCTCTCTATCCCAGTCACTCTCCCGCTCTCTATCCCAGTCTCTCTCTCTCTATCCCAGTCTCTCTCTCTCTCTATCCCAGTCTCTCTCTATCCCAGTCTCTCTCTATCCCAGTCTCTCTCTCTCTCCCAGTCTCTCTCTCTCTATCCCAGTCTCTCTCTATCCCAGTCTCTCTCTATCCCAGTCTCTCTCTATCCCAGTCTCTCTCTCCCAGTCACTCTCTTTCCCAGTCTCTCTCTCTCTATCCCAGTCTCTCTCTCTCTCTCTCTCTCTCTCTATCCCAGTCTCTCTCTCTCTCTATCCCAGTCTCTCTCTCTCTCTCTATCCCAGTCTCTCTCTCTCTATCCCAGTCTCTCTCTCTCTCTCTCTCTCACCCTCTCTCTCTCTAACCCAGTCTCTCTCTCTCTGTCCAAGTCTCTCTCTTTCTCGATCGCGGTCTATCTATCTATCCCAGTCTCTCTCTCTCTCTCTCTCTCTCTCTATCCCAGTCTCTCTCTCTCTCTATCCCAGTCTCTCTCTCTCTCTCTATCCCAGTCTCTCTCTCTCTATCCCAGTCTCTCTCTCTCTCTCTCTCTCACCCTCTCTCTCTCTAACCCAGTCTCTCTCTCTCTGTCCAAGTCTCTCTCTTTCTCGATCGCGGTCTATCTATCTATCCCAGTCTCTCTCTCTCTCTCAGACCCAATCAGGCTGCTCCTCTCTCGGTGTTGAGCGGGTCGATGCTGTTTGATCCAATCAGCGGCGGTGTTGCTGTTGCCGTGCTGGAGATTCGGTTGTGGCGGCGGGAAGGCGCTGGGCCGTCGCTTCCCCGTTCAACTAGTTACTGTCAGGGCAGCGTTCCTGCTCCAGCAGCCCCGCCATGACTCTGAGCCGGGCCCAGTACAACCACATCAGCCGCTACTTGGAGACACTGAGGCCCAACAGAGAGGGCCTGAGACTGCTGAAGGAGCAATTCCCGAGGTGAGAGAGGGACTGGGATAGAGAGAGGGACTGGGATAGAGAGAGGGAGGGAGAGAGAGGCTGGGATAGAGAGAGTCTGGGATATATATATATAAGAGAGAGACTGGGATAGAGAAAGAGAGAGAGAGACTGGGATAGAGAGAGAGACTGGGATAGGGATAGAGACTGGGATAGGGATAGAGAGAGAGACTGGGATAGGGATCGAGAGAGAGAGACTGGGATAGGGATCGAGAGAGAGAGTGGGATAGGGATAGAGAGAGACTGGGATAGAGAGAGAGAGAATGGGATAGAGAAACAGAGACTGGGATAGAGAGAGAGAGTGACTGGGATAGAGAGAGAGAGTGACTGGGATAGAGAGAGAGTGACTGGGATAGAGAGAAAAAGTGACTGGGATAGAGAGAGAGAGAAAGAGTGACTGGGATAGAGAGAGAAAGAGTGACGGATAGAGAGAGCAAGAGACTGGGGGAGAGAGAGAGAGCGAGAGACTGGGGGGGAGAGAGAGAGAGCGAGAGACTGGGGGAGAGAGAGAGAGCGAGAGACTGGGGAGAGAGAGCGAGAGACTGGGGGAGAGAGAGCGAGAGACTGGGGGAGAGAGAAAGCGAGAGACTGGGTGGAGAGAGAGAGCGAGAGACTGGGGGGAGAGAGCGAGAGACTGGGAGAGAGAAAGCGAGAGACTGGGAGAGAGACTGGGAGAGAGCGAGAGACTGGGGAGAGAGAGGGAGTGAGAGACAGACTGGGATAGCGAGAGAGAGAGCGGGCACTGGGATGGGAGTGGGACACTGGGATAGAGGAGCGGGGGAAGGGGTGTGGGGTGGTTTAGGGGAGATATGAGGTGGGATGTGGGGGTGGAGATAAGGGGGGGATGTGGCGGGGGGAGATAAGGGGGGGGTGTGGCAGGGGGAGATAAGGGGGGGATGTGGCGGGGGGAGATAAGGGGGGGATGTGGCGGGGGGATGTGGCGGGGGGAGATAAGGGGGGATGTGGCGGGGGGAGATAGGGGGGGGATGTGGCAGGGGGAGATAAGAGGGGGGATGTGGGGGGGAGATAAGAGGGGAGATGTGGGGGAGAGATAAGAGGGGTGGGATGTGGGGGGAGGTAGAGGGGTGGGATGTGGGGGGGGAGTTAGAGGGGTGTTTGGATGGAGAGCTGGGAGGGGTGGGGATGAGGTGGTTCCAGTGAGGAGTGGGGTCTAGGCTTGAGAGAGGGGCAGACTAGGGAAGGGGGCGGTGGGGTGGGTGGAGACTGCAACAAGGCAGGCGAGCAAGAGAGGGAGGGGAGCGGGAGAAACCACACCGGGCAAGGGAGCGGGAAAGCTCGGAACAGGGCGATGGAGCAAGTGAGCAGGAGGAACTGGGACAGGGCAACAGAGTGAGTGAATGAGAGAGCAGGTCTCAAACAGGGAGCGATGGCGCCCCAGAGTCTCAAAGGTAAAGGAGTGTCTGGGATGGGAAGGACGGATGCTGGGGAAGGAGAGTGAGTGCAGCAGAGTCTGGGATAAAGAGAGACTGAACGACTGAGGGGTTTGGCAGAGAGGGAGGGAGATACAGAGTGAATGCAATTATTAGGGTATTGGAGGTGATGCTGAATGACCCAACTCAAATCAAAATGCTGCTTACACTCACCAGGTCATTTATTATTCTTTCCCAGAACCTGGGCTTTACTGGCTAGGCCAGCATTTATTGTCCATCTATATTTGCCCTCAGGGCGGTGCAGGTGAGCTACCTTCTTGGATTGCTGTGGTCCATGTGGTGTAGGGATACCTTTATTATTCAGGAGGGAGTTCCATGATTTTGATCCAATGACAGTTAAAGAATGGTGATCTAGTTTCAAGCCAATAAAAGCAAAATACTGCCAATGTTGGAGATCTGAAATGGAAAGAAAGTGTTGCAAAAACTCAGCAGGTCTGCCAACTTCTGTGGAAGGGGAAAAGAGATAACGTTTTGTGTCCAATATCACTCTCCTTCAGAACTTCAGTTTGTAATTAGTTATAGTGGACCCAAAATGTTAACCCTTCTCTCTCCACAGGTGCTGCCAGACCTGCTGAGTTTTTGCAGCATTTTCTGTTCTTTTTTTGAAGACTGATGTGGCTTGGGAGGGGTACTTGTAGGCAGTGGTGTTCCCATGCACCTGCTGCCCTTGTCCGAGGTGACACAAAAGTTGCAGGTTCCGAGAGTGTTGTGGAATAGGCATTGGTGAGTTGCTGCAACACATCTTGTTGATAGTACATACTGCTGCCATTGTGTGTCAGATGGAGACAGTGAATGTAGAAGGTGGTGGATGGGATGCCATTTTAGAACAGTACAGCACAGAACAGGCCCTTCGGCCCTCGATGTTGTGCCGAGCAATGATCACCCTACTCAAACTCACGTATCCACCCTATACCCGTAACCCAACAACTCCCCCTTAACCTTACTTTTTAGGACACTACGGGCAATTTAGCATGGCCAATCCACCTAACCCGCACATCTTTGGACTGTGGGAGGAAACCGGAGCACCCGGAGGAAACCCACGCACACACGGGGAGGACGTGCAGACTCCGCACAGACAGTGACCCAGCCGGGAACCGAACCTGGGACCCTGGAGCTGTGAAGCATTGATGCTAACCACTATGCTACCGTGCTGCCCTTGAGACGGCTGCTTTGTCCTGGATGGTGTTGAACCTCTTGAGTGTTGTCGGAGCTGCTCTCATCCGTCACACTCCTGACTTGTGCCTTGGAGATAGTGTCAGGAAGTGAGTTACTCAATTTCACGTTATATTGCTTTTGTATTAGTAAAGTTGTGTCTACACAGCAAGATCCCACAGTCATAGAGGAAAAACAAAATAGTGCTGATTTGGGAATCTGAAATAGAAAAATTCTGGAAATATTCTTTGGTCCACCAGCATCTGTGGAGAGAGAAACAGAGTTAACTTTTCAGGTCAGGACTCTCAGATCTGAAATGCGAACTCTGTTTCTCTTTCCACAGGATCTGCTGAATGTTTCCAGTCGTGGTCATAATGGCACAGGAGGAGGCCAATGAGGCCCTGCCAGCTCTCCATAGAGCAATCTGGTCTGTCCCATTCCCCAGCTCACACCTTGTATGTTTATAGTGACCAGTTGATGTGTTTTGGGTGGTGATGTTTGAGGAGAACCACCTTGCTTTTCTTTGAAATAGTGCCACGTGATATCTTGCATCCAATTGAGAGGGCAGATCTCTATTTAACCTCACATTTGAAACACAGCACTTCCAGTGCAGCACTCCCTTAGTACTGAATTGATGGGTTAAGCTAACATAGCAGAAGAGACATGTAGTCAATGAAAACCAAGACAACTGTCAGACATTGGAGAAACACCCAGCACACTAGCAGTTCAATGGAGAAGTAAAATATGGATCTGGAGAAATTTGTTGGGAGGATTGAGCAACTGGTGGGAACAGACGGTGCAAAAAACATGAATGGAAGAAACTCCTGACCCAGGGGAAGTTAAAAAGGATGCATGAATAAAAGAGGTACATGATGAAGGGAAACTAATTAACTACTGTCAGACAGATGGACAAATCAAATAAAATGTGGAGTACTGGAAAGAGGGCCAGCCAAACGAGCAGAATGACCAACTATTTGGAAAAGAGCGATACAGGAAATGTGACTGAATGAGTGGAAGGGGAGAATATATTAAGGAAAGTACATAGAAAACAGGAGAGTGACTGTTATAGCTTGATGAATTCATTAGGGATAAAGAAGAGAGGGAGATAAATTGCACCTAAAAGAAAAGGCGTCCCAGGCAATACATTTGGTGTGGAAGAGGAACTATAGTGCTAATGAGGGCACAAGTGCAAAAGAACTTGCGTTGGGATATGGAGAGGCACATCAGCTCCACTGTCATGTGAGAGTACCTTTAAGAAATGTACCTTTAGGAAATGGGTGTTTATCAGTGATGTCAGAGTGTGGGTGGAGCTGGGCCATCTGTCAGCGTTTTACTTTCATTTTAGCTGTTTGCTGAAGGGGGTGTTTAGTTTCGTTTTCAGTGTTGGAGCTGAAGCCAGACAGAGCAGGCGTACTGTTGATCTCTCTGCCATGAAAAGACTATCTCTTGATCATTTGGTGAATTCAGAATTATAAATGTTCTCAGTAGTAAACCTCATGTGCTTCTTTTAAAAGGTGATTCTTTTGTCTTCTGGATATTGTTTGGGAAGTTATTAAGGATTACTTAGTGTTGAATTCCTTGGGGGTTGTATTTGAATTGATGGTTGCTAAGATGTTCACTGTTTTAAAAGGTTAACTTGAGTTCATAGAATAAACATTGTTTTGCTTTAAACAATACTTTTCGATTTCCGCTGTACCACACCTGTAGAGTGGGCCGTGTGCTCCCTATACCACAATCTATTAAAGTTGTGGGTCAGGTGAACTCTATGCTACACTTTTGGGTTCTCTAAACCCTGGCCCATAACAAATTGGGGCTCCTCCTGGATAAAAGTCTATCTATTGGATTGGCTTCGTGAACTTAAAAGACAGTGAGGGGTGAGCATATTGTCGTTGATTATCAGGTGTGGTATTCTAGTTTTAAGTGGGGAGTGTGTTGTGGACAATGGCTCTTTCAGAGGCTCAAGTTTTGTGGGGGTGGGGACGGTCACACGCAGTACCTTATGGACAGATTTGGCAAAAACATTGCAGTTAACGTTACCTGATAAAATGCGAAAAGATGAGGTAATTATGGCGGTGGCTAAGCATTTAAAGTTGTCTGAGATACAGTTTGACTCATTGGAAATGGCAAAAATTCAGTTACAAATTAAACAAATGGGACATGAGAAAGAATTAAAGCAGCTTGAATACGAAAGAGAGGAAAAAGAGAGAGAGAGGAAAAAGAAAAGGAGAGAAGAAAGGAGAAAATAAAGAATAACCCTAGTAGAACAAAAAGAAAGAGAAAGGGAGATACAGAGCAGGGAAAAATATAGAGAGAGAATTTGAACTTCAGAAAATGGCCATGAAACATGACAGTCAGTTAAAATTGGCAGGCGTAAAGGGAAACGTACAGTTGGATGATAGTGATGAGAGTAGTGAGAAAGAGCGTCAAAGTTGAAGGCTTGGTGGTGATTTATTTAAATATAAGAGCAAAGAAAATTACAGCACAGGAAACAGGCCCTTTGGCCCTCCCAGCCTGCTCTGATCCAGATCCTCTATCTAAAACTGTTGCCTATTTTCTAAGGATCTGTATCCCTCGGCTCCCTGCCCATTCATGCCTAGATGCATCTTAAATGACGCTATCGTGCCCGCCTCTACCACCTCCGCTGGCAATGCGTTCCAGGCACCCACCACCCTCTGCGTAAAGAACTTTCCACGCACATCTCCCTTAAACTTTCCCCCTCTCACCTTGAAATCGTGACCCCTTGTAATTGACACCCCCAGTCTTGGAAAAAGCTTGTTGCTATCCACCCTGTCCATACCTCTCATAATTTTGTAGACCTCATTCAGGTCCCCCCTCAACCTCCGTCTTTCCAACAAAAACAATCCTAATCTACTCAACCTTTCTTCATAGCTAGCACCCTCCATACCATCACCAACATCCTGGTGAACCTCCTCTGCACCCTCTCTAAAGCAACCACATCCTTCTGGTAATGTGGCGACCAGAACTGCACACAGTATTCCAAATGTTGTCTAACCAAAGTCCTATACAACTGTAACAAGACCTGCTGACTCTTGTACTCAACACCCCGTCCGATGAAGACAAGCATGCTGTATGCCTTCTTGACCACTCTATCGACCTGCGTTGCCACCTTCAGGGTACATTGGTCATGAACTTCCAGATCTCTCTGTACATCAATTTTCCCCAGGACTCTTCCATTGACCATATATTCCGCTCTTGAATTGGATCTTCCAAACTGCATCACCTCGCATTTGCCTGGATTGAACTCCATCTGCTATTTCTCTGCCCAACTTTCCAATCTATCTATATTTTGCTGTATTCTCTGACAGTCCTCCTCGCTATCTGCAATTCCACCAATCTTAGTATCATCTGCAAACTTGCTAATCAGACCACCTATACCTGCATCCAGATCATTTATGTATATCACAAACAACAGTAGTCCGAGGACGGATCCCTATGGAACACCACTAGTCACCTTTCGCCATTTTGAGACACTCCCTTCCACCACTACTCTCTGTCTCCTGTTGTCCAGCCAGTTCTTTATCCACCTAGCTAGTACACCCTGAACCCCATGCAACTTTACTTTTTCCATCAACCTGCCATGGGAAACTTTATCAAATGCCTTACTGAAGTCCATGTATATGACATCTACATCCCTTCCCTCATCAATTAACTTTGTCACTTCCTCAAAGAATTCTATTAGGTTTGTAAGACATTACCTTCCCTGCACAAAGCCATGCTGCCTATCACTGATGAGTCTTATTTTCTTCCAAATGTGAATAGATCCTATCCCTCAGTATCTTCTCCAACAGTTTGCCTACCACTGATGTCAAGCTCACAGGTCTATAATTCCCTGGATTATCCCTGCTACCCTTCTTAAACAAAGGGACAACATTAGCAATTCTCCCATCCTCCGGGACCTCGCCCGTGCTCAAGAATGCTGCAAAGATATCTGTTAAGGCCCCAGCTATTTTGTCCCTCGCTTCCCTCAGTAACCTGGGATAGATCCCATCCGGACCTGGGGACTTGTCCACCTTAATGCCTTTTAAAATTCCCCAAAACTTCCCCCTTCCTTATGCCGAATTGACCTGGAATATTTAAACATCCATCCCTAACCTCAACATCCGTCATGTCCCTCTCCTTGGTGAATACCGATGCAAAGTACTCATTAAGAATCTCACCCATTTCCTCTGACTGCAGGCATAAACTCACTCTTTTGTCTTTGAGTGGGCCAATCCTTTCTCTAGTTACTCTCTTGCTCCTTGTATACGAATAAAAGGCTTGGGAATTTCCTTAACCCTGTTAGCCAAAGATATTTCACGACCCCTTTTAGCCCTCTTTATTGCGCGTTTGAGATTTGTCCTACTTTCCCGATATTCTTCCAAAGCTTCATCAGTTTTAAGTCGCATAGATCTTATGTATGCTTCCTTTTTCATCTTAGCTAGTCTCACAATTCCACCCGTCATCCATGGTTCCCTAATCTTGCCATTTCTATCCCTCATTTTCACAGGGACATGTCTGTCCTGCACTCTAATCAACCTTTCCTTAAAAGACTCCCACATTTCAAATGTGGATTTACCCTTTAACAGCTGCTGCCAATCCACATTCCCTAGCTCCTGCCGAATTTTGTTATACTCTGCCTTTCCCCAATTTAGCACTCTTCCTTTAGGACCACTCTCATCTTTGTCCATGAGTATTCTAAAACTTACGGAATTGTGATCGCTATTCCCAAAGTAATCACCGACTGAAACTTCAACCACCTGGCCGGGATCATTCCCCAATACCAGGTCCAGTATTACCCCTTCCCGAGTTGGACTATTTACATACTGCTCTAAAAAACTCTCCTGGATGCTCTTTACAAATTCTGCTCCATCTACGCCTCCAACACTACATGAGTTCCATTCAATGTTGGGGAGGTTAAAATCTCCCATCATGATCACCCTATTGCTCCTACATTTTTTCTATAATCTGTCTACATATTTGTACCTCTACTTCACGCTCGCTTTTGGGAGGCCTGTAGTAAAGTCCCAACAATGTTACTGCACCCTTCCTATTTCCTAGCTCTACCCATATTGCCTCAGTGCTCGAATCCTCCATAGTGCCCTCCTTAATCACAGCTGTGATATCATCTCTGACCAGTAATGCAACTCCTCCACCCCTTTTACCTCCCTCTCTATCCCTCCTGAAGCATCTATACCCTGGAATATTTAGTTGCCAATCTTGCCCTTCCCTCAACCAAGTCTTAGTAATACCAATAACATCATATTCCCAGGTACTAATCCAAGCCCTAAATTTATCTGCCTTACCTGCTACACTTCTCGCATTAAAACAAATGCACCTCAGACCACCTGTCCCTTTGCGTTCATCATCTCTTCCCTGTCTACTCTTCCCCTTAGTCACAATGAGTTTATTATCTAGTACATTACTGGCTTTAGTTGCTGCCTCTTTACTGACCTCTAACGTCCTAATCTGGTTCCCATCCCCCTGCCACATTAGTTTAAAACCTCCCCAACAGTGTTCGCAAAAGCACCCAAGCATTGAGTGTCCAAGCATTGCCAAGGTTTGACGAGAAGGAGGTAGAAGCCTTTTTCATTTCATTTGAGAAGGTGGCTAAACAAATGAAATGGCCACAGGACATGTGGGTATTACCGATTTGAACACTGCTGATAGGTAGGGCTAGTGAAGTGTTTGCATCACTACCAGAGGAGGTATCTGGAACATATGAGGAGGTGAAAAAATCCATCTTAGGTGCATATGAACTAGTGCCTGAAGCCTACAGACAAAGGTTTAGAAATTTATGGAAAGAATTTGGTCAAACATATATGGAGTTTGAAAGGCTCAAACAGAGTAATTTTGATAGGTGGATAAGTGCTTTGAAAATAGACCAAACGTATGAAGCTCTCAGAGAAATTATACTTTTGGAGGAGTTTAAAAATTCAATTCCTGATGTAGTGAGAACTCGTGTGGAAGAACAGAAGGTTAAAACTGTGAGATTAGCAGCAGAAATGGCAGATGATTATGAATTAGTTCATAAATCAAAGCTTGGTTTCCGACATCAGTTTCAGCCTGTGAGGCATAGAAACTGGGGACATGAGAAATATCAAGTGGTAGAGGCAAAGGTGATCTGATGGGAGATAATAACGAGAGTGTACCTCAGATTTAAAAAGAAATCCAGGACGTGGAAAAGAAATGAAAGATTTCAAATGTTTTCACTGAAATAAACTGGGCCATGTAAAGTCACAGTGTTGGTGGTTGAATAAAAGCACTGGGAAGGCTGATGTGGTAAAACAGGATAAGACAGTGTCGTTTGTTAAAGTGGTAAAGGAAAGCCCAAGGGAAGCGAAGGAGGTGCAAAAGATTGTACAGCCAGATCAAGAGGTGATTGATAAGAAGTTTCAAGATCTCTTTAAAGAATTTACTTGTGTGGGTAAAGTTTACTCATGTGTATCAGGAGGAGCAGGTAAAGAAGTCACAATTTTAAGAGATACAGGAGCTAGTTGGTCTTTAATGGTAAGAGATGAGGAGTCATTAGTTTGGGAAGAATGTTGACAGAAAAGATGGTAATATGTGGAATTCAGGGTGAGAGGAGTAGTGTTCAATTATATAAGTTAAGGTTGGAAAGTCCAGTGAAGAGTGGTGAAGTGGTAGTAGGAGTAATAGAGAAACTATCTTGTTCAGGAATACAGTTTATCTTGGGTAATGATATAGCTGGATCGCAGGTGGGAGTGATGCCTACTGGGGTGGATAAGCCAGTGGAAAATCAGACAACTGAGGTGTTGAAGGACGAATATTCTGGGATTTTTCCGGATTGTGTAGTAACAAGCTCGCAAAGTCGCAGGTTAAGACAAGAGAAGAAATCAAAGAGTGAAGATGAAGTTTAAGTGTAATTATCAGAAACGATTTTTGACCAGATGGTTGAACAAGAACAGGTGGAGGATGAGGCGGATATTTTTAGCTCAGTAAAATTGGCGGAGTTACAACAGAAAGTTGGAGAAATAAAACGGATGTATCGGAAAGCATACACGGAAGAGGAATCTGAGTGTATACCAGAGTGTTATTACCGTAAAAGTGATGTCTTGATGAGAAAATGAAGACGTCAGGTGGATGAAAAGTGGGCAGAAGTTCATCAAGTAGTGTTGGCGGTAGGGTATAGAAAGGAGGTGTTGCGAGTTGCACATGAGGTACCAGTGGGAGGTCATTTGGGAATAAGGAAAAACTCAAGCTAAAATACAAAAGCATTTTTATTGGCCTGGACTACATAAAGATGTAGTTAAATTTTGTCAATCATGTCACACATGTCAAGTGATAGGGAAACCTCAAGCAGCGATAAAACCACCGCCCTTAATACCCATTCCAGCATTTGAGGAACCTTTTACAAGGGTCCTAACTGATTGCGTCGGACCGCTTCCTAAAACGAAAAGTGGGAATCAATATATTTTGACTATAATGGATGTGTCTACTAGGTTTCCAGAGGGCATTCCCGTACATAATATCACAGCTAAAAAGATTGTGGAGGAGTTACTTAAATTCTTTACTAGATATGGATTACCCAAAGAAATACAATCAGATCAAGGATCAAGTTTTCTCTCGAGATTATTCAAAGAAGATATGGATAGCTTCGGAATAAAACAATTTAAATCAACTGCGTACCATCCAGAATCACAGGAAGCGTTAGAAAGGTGGCATCAGACATGAAAGACAATGCTGAGGGCTTATTGTCAAGATTATCCAGAGGATTGGGATAAAGGAATTCCATTTGTACTGTTTGCAATTAGGGATGCACCTAATGGGTCAACCAAATTTAGTCCTTTTGAACTAATTTTTGGTCCTGAGGTAAGAGGACCACTTAAATTGATTAAGGAAAAATTGGTGAGTGAGAAATCGGAAATTACATTATTGGATTACGTATCAAATTTTAGGGAACAATTAAATAGAGCAGGTGAATTGGCTGGACAACAGTTGAAAGTTGCACAAAATGTGATGAAACGGGTAGTGGCCAAGAAATCCAAAGTTCGTATTTTTGCCAGTGGAGATAAAGTTTTAGTGTTGTTACCAGTGATAGATGAACCTTTAAAAGCAAAGTTTTGTGGACCTTATCAGATTGAAAGGAAATTAAGTGAGGTGAATTATGTGGTTAAAAACACCAGACAGAAGGAAGACTCACTGAGTGTGTCATTTGAATACACTTAAAAGGTACTTTGAAAGGGAAGGAGAGAAAAAGGAGGTTTTAATGATTCTAACTCAGTGACAAACCAAATCCAGATGACTGTGAATTTTACATACCTCAAATTAAATTGGAAAACGAGGGTGTCCTTAAAAATTGGGATAAATTGTTGAGTTGGAAAAACAAACTGACGTGAAAGAGTTATTGATATCACATGGGCAAGTTTGTGGAGATTAATTGGGAAATACTAAAATGGTTATATATGATGTAGATGTGGGAAATGCTGTTCCAATCAAACAACATCCATACAGACTTAACCCTTTAAAATTGGCACAGGTTAGCAAAGAGATTGAAAGTATGCTTAAAAATGGCATAATTGAAGTGGGTTGCAGCCAGTGGAGCTCACCCATCGTGATGGTACCTAAACCAGACGGTACCCAACGGCTGTGTGTGGACTATAGAAAGGTTAATGCAGTTACAGGAACGGACTCTTATCCTATCCCACGTTTGGAGGATTCCATTGAGAAAGTGGGACAATCAGCTTTTATTTCCAAATTGGATTTACTTAAAGGTTACTGGCAGGTGCCTTTATTCGAAAGGGCAAAGGAGATTTCCGCTTTTGTGACTCCGGATGGTATATACCAATTCAAAGTTATGCCATTTGGCATGAAGAACGCCCCAGCCACATTTCAACGGTTAACTAACAAAGTTGTTTCAGGATTACCCAATTGTGCGGTATACATCGACGATCTGTTAATTTTCAGCCAGACATGGACAAAACATTGGAAACATCTGATGGTGTTATCCGATCGACTTCAGGAGGCGGGTTTGGTGATAAACCTAGCCAAAAGTGAATTTGGAAAGGCCCAAGTCACTTTCCTTGGCCATACAATTGGACAGGGTTGAATGGTCCCACGGGATGTGAAAGCAAAAGTTATTGGGGAGTTCCTGATACCCTCGACACAACGGGAAATAATGCGATTTCTTGGTATGAGTAGATTTTACCGTAAATTTGTACCGAACCTTAGCAGTGTGGCCGCTCCACTGACGGACTTGCTCAAGAAGTGTAACAAATTCCAGTGGGCAGCGGAGTGTCAAAAGGCATTTGCAGGCCTGAAAGCTGTGATAACCACTGCTTCTCTGTTGGCCATCCCAAATTATATGAAACAATTCAAAGTGGTGGTTGATGTGAGTGATATCGGTGTAGGTGCGGTGCTTCTACAAGACAACGGCGAAGGGCTAGAGCGGCCTATTGGTTATTTTTCAAAGAAATTGAATTCTCACCAGAAAACATATTCCACATTGAGAAGGAGACTTTGAGATTGGTGCTGGCTTTGCAACATTTTCACATTTCTGTGACCAGCAATCCGTCTGACACCGTTATATATACTGATCATAATCCGTTGACGTTTTTGGAGCGATTCCGGAATAACAATGGAAGGTTGGTTCGCTAGAGTTTATTGTTACAGCGTTTTCATTTGAAAATAGTACATGTGGCAGGACAAGAAAACGTGATCGCCGATGCTTTGTCATGAATGTTATGAACGGAAGCAGTTTCAGTTGGAGGAAGAAGAACGCAAAAAATGGACTATATTATTATACCTGTTTGTGTTTGTTGTTTTTTGAAACGATAAGTATATTTACTGAGTGCATTTGTTAAAGGATAGTGAAAAGGTGAAAAATGAAACCATCTTGAAGTTGATGGTTTATTTATTTTTTCTTGGGGGGAGGTGTCATGTGAGAGTAACTTTCAGAAATAGGTGTTTAAGAAATGGGTTTTAAGAAATCTACCTTTAAGAAATGGGTGTTTATCAGTGATGTCAGAGTGTGGGTGGAGCTGGGCTGTCTGTCAGTGTTTTACTTTTGTTTTAGGCTGTTTGCTGCAGGGTGTGTTTTAGTTTTGTTTTCAGTGTTGGAGCTGAAGCCAGACAGAGCAGGTGTACTGTTGATCTCTCTGCCATGAAAAGACTATTTCTTGATCATTTGGTGAATTCAGAATTATAAATGTTCTCCGTAGTGAATGTAAACCTAATGTGCTTTTGTTAAAAGGTGTTTCTTTAGTCTTCTGTATGTTTGGGAAGTTATTAAGGATTACTTAGTGTTGTATTCTTTGGGGGTTGTATTTGAATTGATGTTTGCTGTATGTTTTAAACGGGTTAACTTGAGTTCATAGAATAAACATTGTTTTGCTTCAAACAATACTTTTCGATTTCCGCTGTACCACACCTGTAGAGTGGGCTGTGTGTTCCCCATACCACAATCTATTAAAAATTGTGGTCAGGTGAACTTCATGCTACACTTTGGGGTTCTCTAAACCCTGGCCCATAACATCCACCTCAAAGGGAACTGAGGATTGGCACTCACTCTTGCAGAGTAGAGGTTGTTGATCAGTTGCTGGCTGCTATCTCCTGTGGGATGTTGCGGGTTGTTGGTGACTGGTTTATTGGCGGAGGAGTCAGGGTTGTGTTGGTGGTTTTGATGGCTCCTTGCTGTTGGATGTGCATACTCCTGATTGTTGGGGAATGGTCGCAAGCTCTTGACTTTTTTTTCATTCAAGAGTTATGGGCTTCACTGGCTGGGCCAGTGTTCATTGTCCAGCTGTAATCGTCTTTGCAATAGTTCTACGTTAATAAACCTTTTGTTTCCTTACGCTCCTGTTTGGTCGCTTCCACGAACTCAACAGAAATGCATAAGAGTCCGAGGAAGATTTCACAGAGTAGATGCTGAGAGGATGTTTCCCCTTGTGGGAGAAACTAGAACAAGGGGCAGTTTAAAAATAAGGTGTCTCGCTTTTAAAATGGAGATGAGCAGGGATTATTTTACATTTAGCCTTTCATGGGTTGTGAGCGACACTGCCAAGGCCAGCATTTGTTGTCCATCCCTAATTTCCCTTGAAGAGAGAGACTTAGACCATTTCAGGGAGCAGTTCATTATTGTGGATCTGGAGTCACAAGTAGGACAGGCTGAGTAAGGATGGCAGATTTCCCTCACTAAAGGATATTAGTGAACCAGATGGGTTTATTTTGACAGTTTCATGCTCACCAGCTTTATATTCCAGATTTTATAATTAAATTCAAATTCCACCAACTGCCATGGTGGGATTTAAACTCTTGTCCCCAGAGCACCTGGATTACTAGTCCTGTATCATTACCACAATGACGCCATCTCCCCAATTGCCCTGAGAAGTATGTATGACTTGCAGGATATGTACAAGGAGTGCAAGAAGAGAATAAGAAGTAATGTGGGGAGGGAATCCATTTCAAAGCCAAAGTTGGATTGCACCAAGGATCAGCACTGTGCCCTTTCCTCTTCCTGATTGTCTTGATGTTCTAACTGAGCAAGTGAGCCAGGAAGTGTCATGGTCAATGTTGCTTGCAGATAACATTGAGCTATGTGGCGGACATGATGGAATATCTGGAGAAAGCACTGGAAGACGCAGGCAAGACAATCAGTAGACCAAAGACCCATTTAGTGGACTGTCAGTTTGAGCTGGGGGAAAAGGATCAAAGTGAAGGTGTAAATATTCTAAGTCTAGACTTGGGAGAAAGTGAGTGGTTTGAAGTACCTGGGGGTCAATGGTGGCTGAAGATGAAAGTATGGAAGTTAAACAATGGATTAGTTCTGGTTGGAGTAATTAGGAGAAATGCAGTGATGTGTTATGTGATAGAAAAGTATCGCGGAAACTGATGGATAGTTGAGACCTGCCTTGTTATATAGTGCAGAACCGTGGGCAACATCAAGGAGGGAGGAACAATGACTGGACACTAATGAGTTGCAAATGCTGAGCTGGATGTGCAGAGAAATGAGAACGGGCAAAATCAGGAACCAGCACATTAAGGGGTCAGTGCAGATTATGGGAGAATTCAAGCAAATAGTCGAGAAGAGATTGAAATGATTGTGATCATCTGTTGCGGAGAGAGAGGAAATGTGATGAGGCGGGTGATAGAGATGGGGCTGCCAAGAAGAATAGAAAAGGTCAGGTGCAAAGATTTAAACGCAATGAGATTGGTAGAGAAATGGGTAACTGGCATTTCGAATTGGAGAAGGGCGATCAACCGACATTGTGGCGACCCAAAGTAAAATGGGAGAAGCTGAAAGCGAAGATGATGAGAAATTTCTTCTCAGAGGGTAATTCTTTGCCTTTGGAATTCTCATGCACAGAGGGCAATAGCGGTGGGGTAATTGAATATATTCAAGGCTGAGTTAAATAGATTTCTAATCATCACGGGAGTTGAGGGTCATGGGGACTGGCACGAAAGTGGAGTTAAGACCGCAATCTGATCAACAATGATCTTATTGATTGGTGGAGTTGGCTTGATGGGCTGAATGGTCTACTTCTCTTTCTGTGATCTGATGATCTACTCCATGAGTACTGGGCAGCCTTTTCCCCAATTGGATCACTTACTGATCAGTACTTACACTCATAACAATTGGCTATAGTATCTAGGCAAAATCTGACCAAATTAGTAGAATTAATTTATTTAAAGCTGAAAAATAAGGAGGAGAATTTCAGGATTTAGTAAGTATCCCTCTGGTATTAATAATAGCTATTCATTTTGGTTTAATTGTTTAAGTTCTAAAAAATTGATACATTTCAATCATTATTTCAGTTTTTTTGTGCTAAATATTTATCCATCTGTTTTACTCTCCAGTTCAAAATGTTGGCCGCCTGCACTGAGTTCAATTTACTGCACCAGTAAAGTGAAACTGGCCCCCACATGTTTAATTTCTATTCTTTTCCCTTTTGTGTGCACGTGTGTGGCATCTCTGCCAATATTTTCTTTGTAGATTGCTTCTAAGCAAACTCCTCCCACTTCTAATTGATCCCTAATTCACTTTTTCCACTCAAGATGCTATGTAGCATTGTTTGGACAGATATGGCGAGATCATTGCGTATCCCCTGTAAGGGTCTCCTGAAAAGATCATATTCAGTCAACTGTGACCACTGAATGATGGACAATACAGCAGCCCACTAACAGCTTGAGGGACAGCAGTTAGTAATTTTATAGGACTGTGGAGATTTGGACATTGCATTCCCTCTTGATACTTAACCAGCCAATGTTTTAATTATTGTTTTGTAACATATTGCTGGATTTATTAAAAGGAGCTTGTAGAAATGCTGTATTCATTATTTCTCTGAATTTCTCTTTTAAGTGGTTGAATATCAACCTGAAAAAAACGTTTTTAACTTTGTGGTTTGACTTCTTTCAAACTTGGTTTTAAACCAAAGTTGAGATTTCTCTATTATTGATAACATTAAGAAAATTCAAGACTAATGGTTGATATTTAGGTTATCCTACTTCCAATGTAAATTACGTCCTTAGATTTTAGGAAAAAAAAACTGGCGGAAGAGGTACTAATTGCAAAATGTTTTCCCTGCTGCCCACTAATTGCGATCAGTGATGTTTTCATTGAAAAATAGAAAGAGCCATTTGCTGATGTTGCAGAATATCAATACGATGAAAAGGTTTTCTCAGGTGCAATTATCCACTGCATTGTCGTGAAAATAGCTGAACTTGGAAGTTTCTTTTGGTGTTGAGTGAGGATACATGCTCTTTTCAAACTTGTTTGTTGGTGTCTGCTCTGGCTTCAAAGATGTTGATTTACAAAATAATGTAAACAAAACAGACTGTAAAGCACAAGACTGCACACTTTTGCCCAATTGAATACTCCAGTGACATTGAATGTGTAATGAATCCTCTGTTTTGTATTGTAAAATCAGTTGAACACTTTTGGAACACTGATTAGAAATATTGTATAAGAAGACGACCCATTTGCATCATGTGATCCAGTGATTGGCGGAAGGGTGGACTGTTGGGCTTTGCCTTCCAGTCTTTCTCTTCCATGTATGTAATATATTTTATCTAGTATCCTGGTTGGCAACATGTGACATTGGCCAAAAAGGGCAACAACAACTTATATAGCACCTTTAATGAAACATTCCAAGGTGTTCATAGGAACAATAGCTAAAAGTGCTGGCACATGGAATTAGGATTGGCAGATCAGGTGCGTTTCAAACGGCAATGCAGACTCGATGGACCGTATTTTTGCACTGTATTTTTCTGTGCTGGAGGGTCCAGTGAGATTGAAAAATTTGGAGAAATTAGTAAAGAAATAGTCCTTGAGTAATTAATGGGTTGCAAAGCTGACAAATCCCCTGGATCTCGGCTACCCTTGAAAAAGGTGGTTACAGTGATACTTGATACATTAATTTTGGTCTCCCAAATTTCCTAGGTTCTGATACCTTCTCCTTGGATTTGAAGGTAGAAAAGGTAACCCTGATATTCAAGAAAGCAGGGAGAGAGAAAATCAATTATTAGAGACCTGATAGCTGGGCTTGCAGAAAACTATCATATGATTGGGCAGACTCTATACAGATATACAAAGAGAATTTGTCTGTGACAAATCCTGTAGAGTTTCTTTGAGTAACATGCAGGTTGGATAAGTGCAAACCTGTATTGTAATGTATTTGGATTTTCAAAAAACATTCCATAAAGTGCTACACAAGAGGTTATTTTATATAAAATTAGGGCTCATGCAATTGGGGGAGACATATTTACCATGAATTGAGGATTGGTTAATGGACAGAAAACAAAGCAGGAATAAAAGCAAAGCTGGAAAGATTAGTGCTTGGATCTGAGCTATTTACAAACTATATTGAGGGCATAGATGAGATGGACTGTGCAATCCAGTGTTTTTCAAACTATTTTTCCGGGGACCCATTTTTACCAACTGTTCGGGATCCACGTGGGCCGACCTTCACAACCCAACATTAATCCACAACCAACATGACTGAAAGAGATGATTTGGCCATTGTTTGTGGGAGCCTGTTTGCACATATTGACTGCTGTGTTTCCTACCTTACAGCAGTGACTACACTTCAAAAGTACTTACTCAGTTGTAAAGCATTTGGGAACATCCTGAGGTCATGAAAGGTGGTACGTAAATGCAAGGTGCTACATAATGCAAATTGAAACAGTCCCAGGATGAGCTCGCAGTGCCGGGAAAGACCACTCTATCTATCAGGACTTTGTTGAAATTCAGGGCCTCAGCGGTGGACGCCCTGCCAAGGGTGCACTTAATCCCGTTCCCTGCACTGAGGTGCTCCACTCGCCAGAACTCCTCAGTGCAGGAAGAAATCAGCGTGGGGGGGGGGGGAGTTGGCATGACCCCGCTTTGCAGTCAGCGGGAACCGGGGCTGCACCTCATCAACGACAGAGGTAGGAAGAGACCCTTCAGTAGCTGCTCAGTTGAGCTCTTGCAAGGTAGCCTGGTGGCGGGAAAATTTCAGGCATGCCTCCACCACCTTCCCCCTGCAAATGTGCATCCTTCCCACCTCCCTATATCACTATATGGGGCACCTTGCCCCAGCCCACCTCCAGCTGCCTGATAAAATCCAGCGTAATGAGTTTGCATTCCACAATCTTGTCTTCTCAGTTCAAGAACTTTACAGGAAAAACCTACCCAACAAGCAGTTACAAGGCATAAACACTCACAATGCATATCATAGTGTTTTGTTAGTAGAACACATGTTAGGAACGTGGTTCTGTACGTGCACCGATAAGCGGGCACCCGTGCGCATGCATTCTCTTTATGGTCGCAGCTGTCATTTTGAAAGCCACTCGCAGACAGTATTGTTGAAAGCCGGCGGCTTCGGCTGTTGCACGAGAATTTGTGCAATCGGGAGCGCCATGACGGACGCCTCCGCGACCCTCCCACACCCGCCAACAGGTCTGGACCCCCATTTAAAAAATATGTGGTGTAATCTATCCAATTGTGTGGACAGTGCAAAATTAAGCTGCAAGTAGGATGCAATGAGGCGTTAAGGGGATATTGATGGGTTAAGTGAGTGGGGAAGAGTATGGCATATCAAATATAAAATGGCGAAGTGTGAAGTTATCAACTTTAGGAGGAAAAGTAGAAAAGAAGAATAATTTTAAAAGGTGAGTAACTTTGGCCCCCTTGTGCACTAAGGATTCTGGGAAATGTTGGTATTTGGAGGCGTGTGAATGCCATGGGCATGTATGACAGAAAGTTAGCGTGCAAATACAGCAAGCAATCAGGGAAACATGTCTGTATTTATGTCTGTATGTCTGTATTTATTGCAAAGAGATTGGAGTGCAGGAGTAAAGAAGACGTATTGCAATTAGGCAGGGCCTTGGTGAGTTCACACCTGGAGTAGTGTATAAAGGACATAGTTGTCTTGGGGGAAGTGCGGCAAAGATTGACGCATCGTTCGTTGGCAGCAGGATTCTTCTTTGCATCCGCCACTGTCAATGGGATTTCCCATTGAAGCTACCCTACCCCGCCAGGAAACCCGCGGGTGCGCTGTGCTGCTGGCAGGACCAGTGAATTCCGCCACCAGCAAACGGCCAGAGAATTCCGACCCAAGTGTTATGGGAAAGTACAGGAAGGTGGAGTTGAGGTAGCAGATCATCCGTCTTAATGATTGGCCGAGAAGGCTCAAAGGGCCAAATGGAAATCCCCTTTTCCTGTGTTCTCAAAGCTCTGTCCCAGTCAGGAAAAATTAAAATTTTCCTTTCCACAGACATTCAAGGAAACTGTAAATGAAAGAACATGGGACCTAGAAGTGCATTCTCACAAAAATTTGAAAGTGGAAGCCAAGTTGAGACGGCGGTTAAGAAAATGCACAGGATATTTGACTTTTATAAATTGAGGCATTGACAACGTCATTACAAATCTCCTGGTCAGGTCTTAGCTATACAATTTTGGGCATGCACTTTAGGAAGGATTCCAAGGCCATGTAGAGGATATGGAGAAGGTTTATTAGGTTGATACCAGGGGCTGAAGGAATTCAGTTGTGTGGAGAGATTGGACAAGTTGTGATTTTTCCTTTATAGAGTAGAGAAGATTAAAGAGAAAAGCTATTAGGTTCTCAAAATTATGAGATTTTGAGAAGTAAGGAGAAACTATTTCCACTGACAACTGGATTGATACGAAGAGATCATAGATTTAAAATCACAAACATTCCTGGGAAGAAACGAGACATGTCTTCACGTGTAGGATTAAGATCTGAACCACTGCGTGAAAGGGAAACTGAGTTGGATACTAGAGACGTTTTAAAAATGCAGTTGGACATGTTCTTGAATGAGAGTCATGTGCAGGATTATGGGCAAAGGCTGGGCAGTGGGCTAAATTTGACAGCTCTTTCAAAGATCTGGCATTAGAGTGGTGTGCTGAATGCCCTCATTTTGTGCTGTAGATATCCATGATTGTATCATACTTTGTTAGCCAAAATTAAGTAACATTTCCATCTTTGTCAGAAACCTGTCAAACCTCCTCTTAAAATAATGTTGCTAACCACACCCACTGGTAATCTTTTGCAGGAGGTGACATTTCTCTGTCTAACCTGGCTTTTCATCTAAATGTTTTCTAGGTGGACCTTCCTGTCTCATTGCTATCTCTGTCCTGATTCTATTGAGATCTACTGCAGCTAAAACTTTCAAAATTTTAAGAACCTCAAAGTGACTCTGCAAGTCTTTTATAACCCTGACGTCTGATTTTAGGCATTATTTCTATTGGCCTCATTTGCAACTTCCCTCGAACCTGAATCTCCATCACCAGATTTTGTCAGATTAAACTAGATACAATACTGCAAGTAAGAATGAACCAAAGCTTTATATGTCCTGAGTGCTGTGAATTGTGTACTTCGTTGAGTTGACAATAATCTTATTCACCTGTGTGGTCATCTCACTTGCGAACTTTTCATGATGGGCCCGTTGTTATTTTTAGTGGTGACTCATGCCTGGAGTAGACATGCTTCAAGTTGTCAGAACCTGTGACCTATTGATGCCATTTTTCTTGTTGTTTTGAAATACCAAAATTTAAAATTGCATTTTTGTTTCTTGATTGTTTGGCTTGGACCTCCTTTTGAACCGGTTTTCTGCCATTTTCCTGGCTTAATAATTTTGCAGTCACTTCCTCTACTTTCTTGTTCACTTTTTGGAGAACACTCCAGAACTGTAGCAATTCTATTTAAAGTGCTGTCCAGAAATTCTGTACTCCATTTTACAAAAGCTTCTATTTTGGATAAATAGATGTACGTTGCAGCCTTAACAAGGCTTTCAATGTTGACAATACTGTATGTCCCCTTTAGGTGGTTACCAATGTAAACACAGGATATTTTAACGGAATTTTTATTTTTTCATGGGATGTTGGTGTGTTTCGCAAAGCCAGCATTTGTTTCCTATTCCTAATGCCCCTTGCTAAGGTGGTGGTGAGCTCCCTACTTAAACTGCTGAAGTCCATGTGGCACAGGTAAACCCACAGTGCTGTTAGGAAGGGAATTCAGGATTTTGACCCAGTGACAGTGCAGGAATGGAGTTATTTTTCCAAGTCAGGATGGCGTGTGGCTTGGAGGAGAACGTTCAGGCGATGTTCCCATTCGCCAGCTGCCCATGTCCTTCTATGTGGTATAGGTCATAGGTTTGGAAGGTACTGTCAAAGAAGCCTTGGTGAGTTGCTGCAATTAATCTTGTCGATGGTACACACTACTGCCGCTGTGTGTGATGGAGGGAATAAATGTTTAAGGTGGTGGATGGGGTGCCAATCAAATGGGCTGCTCTGTTCTGACTGGCATTGAGTTTGATGGGCGTTGTTGGAGCTGCACTCATCATGGCAAGTGGGGAGTATTCCATTAGACTTGTGCCTTGTAGACGGTGGACAGGTTTGGGAAGTCAGGAGGTGAGTTAATAGCCACAGAATTCTCAGCCTCTGACCTGCTCTTCTGGCCACAGTATTTAGATGGGTCTCCAGTTCAGTTTCTGGTCAATTGTAGGCTCCACCCCCTGCCTCTGGGAGGTTGATTGATTGTGGAGGGATTCAGCAATGGTAATACCATTGAATGTGTGGGGAGTTGGTTAGATTCTTTTTTGGAGATGGTCATAGCATAGAAATACCTAGAAATGTTATATAGTTTAATAAAGTTTTTTTTTAATGTTATAAATGGAGGGAAAGGGTTCCTTTTTACTGGAGGTGGAAACAAAACATGCTGATAGTACACTGTAGGTCAGAATTCCAAAGGAGAGGAATAGAATAAAGTTTTGGAAAAATCACACACTAAAGTGTTGACGTCCTGTCATTTCCAACAATTTCTTTTCCGATTCCGTTATTCTCTTTTTAACTGGGAAATAGTATGGTTAGTTTTTTTTCCAAATAATAACTCTTAGAAATAAATACACAATGGAATGTTTTCAAAGTCCTTTTTTAAGGCAACTCCTGATGTGGAAAAAGCCCATTTGTAATGAAATGTCTGCATTACAAGTATCTTTGCTAAAATTCAAAATTCTGAAGTCTCTAGTAAAATTGCAGAATCAGACACCTGTTTTTATAGGTTGAATGGGGGGATTGTCTCCATATGTTGAATTTTGCAAGTATCCTTTGGCCAGTCTTCATATATTGAGTGCTGCTTAAATGGTATTCACATTTATTAGAGGCCTGAATGTAGAATTTACTTTTATTATTTTATTAAGTATTGCTCTTAACTGAGCTGATTTTGTAACTTTGATGCGGTAGAGTATAAATTGTACCTGATGTTTTCATGAAGTTAGCCAAGAGTATTTTTACTAGTAACAACATTATTCTTGATCCGTTTTTTAGTGATGAGATTCAATATCTGCATATAATTATTGTCTTGCACACATCTAGGCATAGTTTATTTTATTACTTTATCAGGTTTCAGGAACCCCACAAAAACTAATACAGTTTTAAGGCCCTGATGGGAAGAATTCCTGCCACTCTTTACAGTGCCTGCAAAATATATTTTCTATGTCCGATCAGTATGCTATACTCTGGGGGTTTTGTGATAGGAATGGCAGGAAATCACGCTTCAAGACATAACGGATTGACTAGGCCATCCATCATTTGTTAGCATGCGTTGAGCTGCTTGGTTTCTGCACAGGGGCTTGTGATTTAGTAAATACTTCAGAGATGAATAGAGCTGCTCACATGGGAAGCTATCACTGTCCTTCAGCAGACTAAGACACAGATTCATGCTGAGAAGGACGTCCAGCGGCAGCTCATCAGTAACTGGTCTGTCACAGTTGGTGGTGGCCACCGACCATTCACAGTATATTAAATGCATCTTTAATATCTGCTTGAGTAGATTTAATGAAGAAAATTCTGTTTCTATACACTAACTACAGTTTTCCCTTGTGTTTTATGTAAGGAAATACAGTTAGCAGAATAGCACTGCAACAGAAATGCAGTCTAGCGGCTTCAGGATGGAAATATATTTTTACGTTTATGTCTTGAATGCAAACATTTATATTTATGTGTTGAATACAAATATTGCTGTAGACAATTCAAACAATTTATTTTTTGGGTAGGAGGTAGAAGTGAGGCTGATTGGCTGCACTGTTTAAGGCTTGCATAATGTTAGTGGCTGTCAGGTCATGTAAAAAATAATTTGGATATCTAAAATATCTTGGTGTAATTACCTTCCCATTGAGTTTCATTCTGGTGAAGTAAAACTTTTATATAATTTATTGACATTTAAATGGCTGAAAAATAACCACTGACCCGTGAAACCTTGTCTGAAGAAACTGGTTAATTTCCTTATAAATTGATCTTTTTGACATCTCACTACAGTTTACCAATGATGAATTTGAAGGTTCAGTTTAGACAAATAGTGTACTTTGAGATTAATTTTAGTACTTGGTCTCTTATTAATTTAAACTAATTTTGTTAGACATGATCTATGGGATAATTTATTATGTCTCTCTTATTCTAGTAATGTTAGAAACAAACAATTCTTGATGTAATACTTTTATTGCCCCCAGTGTGACTAAATTATACTTTGGATTGAAATTTTAAAATATTAACCTCAGTTGTAATGTTTAGTAATTTACAATCCACTTGTGGACATGATAAGGATATTGAAAATGGTCTTTGAATTTTTTTCCAGTTTAATACCTTCTGTCTACTTTGGTAGAATGACTTATGAAATTTAAATTTATTTCTGCTGTATAATTTTAGGTAAGGTCATGTGCCAGCACATACAACACAAAAGCAAAGTTCCTCAGCTGTGCAGTCTACGTAACACAGATGTTGGGGTGTCATCTGTCAACTGTGCTACCCTACAGAGTTAAAAGTTCTAGAGGGAAAAGAATTCGACACAGTGCTGTCACTGTTACCCTTTCACAATTCGACAGCATGCAAATTGTGCACCTCCTGCTTAGCTGCACTGTCCTGTCTAGTGTCTACAGAAACTGGAATGGAAAAAGTTCAGCTCGGACTCAGAGTAGTGACAAGGGTACAGCTATGCTGGAAATTTGAATTGGAGATTGTCTGTAGTCCGCTTTGGTAAATCTCCCAATGGTGTTGCAGAAATTCCCGCAGGTTTCTATCCAGGGAGAGGCCTGTTCAGTCCTTTTCTGCCCCCTTGAATAAAGTTTGATCTGAAGGTACCCTGCCTATAAAACTGCATTCAATTCAATTTGCATACATCCCCAGAGTCCAACTGGCAGATGCTTTACTCTACGAAATGTTTAAAAGAAAGTACAGAACAAGAGATTGCATGAGCTCAGTGTACAGTCCCAGAACGTTTTGGAAATGGCTAATATGCAGTTTTCATCAGTGCTTAGGCGGGGCACAATATGGTGCCTGTGGTTCACTGGGGAATATGAATGTTGATTAAGCATGCTTTCAAGCGTTGAAATTCTGAAGTAGTGTCAGAATAATGGATGTTGAGCAAATGTCAAGCATTTGTTAATTTCTCTGTTATTTGGGGTTTATCTACCATGATCAATCAAATAAACTAGTGCTTTTCTGTTGTGGCATGTGCCATTGATATGGTGATCAGCTAGCTGTAAAGGCCATTGTCTTCCTTGTTGCAGAAAAAGGCAATGTATATTCAGAGTACAGAGGATAACAAAACCTTTTCAAGCAGAAATATTCCATTTGCACAGATTTAATTTACAGAACAGTAATGCTATTTGGAAAGTGCATTTTTAATTTTTCCCTGTAATTCTAATTCTATTTTTTTAAGCGATACAGTAGTTGGGTAACTAATGCACGTAATTTCCCAAATGAATGCCACTTCATAGTAAACATTAGGAATAAATATTAAACATTAAGTTCATAGATTTAGGAGCAATGCAAATTATGTAGGTTAAATATAACTAGTATGTTGCAGAAAGTTGGATTAAATTTTTTACTTGTATGATTAAACTTGTACCTTTAGCCCTATTCACCCCTGTACCTGACTAAACTTTATTTTCCTTAACTGGAATCAGATTTGCAACAAGCATAACTGTCATTTACAATGAATTATGAACCCAATTGTTGTCCTAGGACTGTTATACATTTAGCCAAGAATGATTGGGACATCACACCTTGTGGGACAAGGGAGCAAAATTGTAGCTGTTCTGTAAAGATGAATTTTGTTTTCATCCTGTGAATCTTTTAAAGCTTTATATTAGGTCATGTCCGAGTCTCGCTACTTTGGAACTGAAGATCAGGAAAATTAATACCCTTGGTCTGTGCCAATTTTAGTTGATCTTAAGCCATTTCAGTGGTGGGAGTGTTACATTTAGCTTCATTATTCCTCGGTTTGGGAAGAGAAAAGGGAAGGCATCCCATTTTTGTCCACTATTCAGTTATTCTTCATGGAAATATATGTGTGGAGATTGGATGAAATTCACTCCACTCCCTGTACCATGGTTGAATAAATTGTTAGGGCTTGCGCATAAGGAATGGGCATTTGGGTGAATTACAAGAAAGTGGCTAGTGTGGATTCTGTTCTGAATTTGAGCTTTGACAGGCAGAAGGAAAAAAGTTGGAGGGGCACATACAACTTGAGATAGCTGTAAATATTTTACTAGTTATAAATTATAGCCTTAATGTATAATGGATTCTCCAAAAAATCCCAGATGATAAGCTTTGAGTAAGCTGTTTGGAATTTTCCTCTGTATAATCTGAATGGGAACAAAAGGAAAATTCTAACTTTGTTTTTTTAGGTGAGTTGCCACAGTGTTCAGAGTTGCTTTTTTTTTTAATATAATGGAAGTTTAAAATAGTTTGAAATCCTAACCGTACTGAAATCAAGATGATAAAGTGATGTTTTGCAGTTGCATATTTGCAGTGATATTTTGGAGCCATCTCTGAATCTGTCCATAATTTCCCCTTCAAGAGCACAGTTAAGCACAGTCATTTGCATTAAATGCACCCAAATGCAAAATGCATACTTAAAGTAGCAGCAGGAGCCTCATTTTCTCAGCAATAATTTACTCCATGTAGATATCCCAGTGGTGGTTTCATAATAAATTGCTTGCGAATCAGAGTTTTCAATGTAACAGATTTTAAATACAGCAAAGCTGCTATTAACCTCTTTTTAGGGTGAAAATCTCTTGCAATTTAAAATTTAACTTCTAGAAATGAATTTGTGGTGTATAGGTAATTGGGGTAAACACATATTCAGAATTATTTGCAAATATTTTGTACACCTTTGTTTATGGAGCAAGCTATATACAAACCACTCAAAAATGCATGAGGTGGTCGAACAGTATGAGAGTATTAAACCGGCACCTGGTAGTTTGAAGGAGAAAATAATTAATGTCTATTTTATTTGGGGTAAGAGCTTCATGAGAAATATACATTTTTATTTTGCAGTTGACATATAGGCATTTTATATAAAACTTGTTTTCCCCAATAAACAAGTGATTCGTTTTCGGCTTCAATTTAGATGTTTGGTTTTACTGTAGGTTAAATGTGTTTGCCTGATACATTCAGGAAGGAGCACATATTTTGCCCACATGCAGTTCTATTCATAATAGCTACTTCAGTGGCTGTGCTATAGTGGGTGCGGAGTTTCCTTTAATTAACTATTTCTCTGTAAACCTGCAACATCTATGTCACAGTTGCTAATCAACGTATGTCATCATGCATCAAAGTGGGGCATTCTGATAGAAATTGCTTGAATCAGAACCATCTCTAATACCCTCACTCACACGACAATATATATGGGAACATCAGTAAGCCATTCAGCTACTCAAGGTGCTTCCACATTTAATAAAATCATGGCTGATCAGTATCTTACCTCCATCCACTTGACTTGGATCATTATCCTTCTTTACCTTCGTCGTGTAGCAAAAATATTATTGATGTCAGATTTTAAATTATTAATTGAGCCAACATCTTGTGCTTTTTTGGTGTGAGTTCCACATTTCTGTCACTTTCTGTCATTGAAAAAAAACTTCCTAAATTCACTTCTGAATGACCTGGTTCTGTTTTTAAGGTATCCAGGACCCCTTTCCAGCAGAAAATGTTTTTTTCATCCATCCTATCAATTCCTTTCAAAACTACAATCAAATCACCAATCCCCAACCCACCTCCCCGACCATTTGTATTTTAGGAAACATATGTTTCTAGCTTATGTAGTCTCTTTAGATTAACAATTCTGGTAACATTCTGAATCTGCACTGCATTTCTTCTAAGGCCAATATTGATAAAAGATTTTTAAAAACCTCATTTTTTTTATGGAACCCCCTCATCCAATCAGAAAACTATGGGTTGCACATGTGCCTTGGGGTGAGTATGGCAGGATATTGATATTTTATTTCTGCTGCTCTTTGCTTGTTTGTGTTATTGATATTCTTTCAAGAAATGTTAATGAACATTAAAGTAAAAAAAAATGAAACATGCATTGTGTCACATTCTGCACAAAATACTACGGGCATTTGAAGAGTGTTTTATTTACATCATATGTTAGTGGAATGGTACAGAATTACATTTGCACACTAGTGTAGTAGTTACCAAATTTGTATTGAAGCTAGTTAATTAAAAGGGAAGGGCTAATGCTGAAAAGATACCATTAAGTAAGTCCCTCACCTGAATTTCCATTCCAGGTGAAAGTATTCAGATTTTGCTAGAGTTCAAAATAACCTTTAAAAACTGAACAATGACTTCCATAATGTATTTGCAATAAAGCTACCAATTGGATGCAGTGAAACCTAGTATTTTCTACACAAAAATAAGCTATAGATGCACCTTCCTCCTTCAAAATTTTGTTTTTATCAGCATCCAAAGATTTGCTGCTGAGGTGGATTGGCCATGCTAAATTGCCCCTTATTGTCCAAAAGCTAGGTGGGGTATGGAGATAGGGCAGGGTAGTGTGCCGAGGTCGGGTGCTCTATTGGAGGGCCGGTGCAAACTTGATGGGCTGAATGGCTTCCTTTTGTACTGTATAGATTCTATACTGCAGGGGAGAGTTAGAAACAATGAAAATCTATCCATTAAATGTTTCTTTTTAAGGAACGTGTGATTTTAATGGTGTCAATTTCATTCATCCAGTGAAAGCATCAAGCCTTTCCAGGTCCAGTATGGCATGGCAAGATGCAGACGGAGGTCCCAATAATGTGCTTACGCCACCTTTTACCGCACTTATCATTGTTATGTTTTCCCCATTCCCCTCATCAACTATCCTTGGGTCTGTCTGATGTCCATGCTCAATTAGAGGTGAATTGAGACTACCAAATTCATTTCACCTCTCCAATACATGGATGACTTTATCTCCCATGTTGGATTTCAACTGTCCCAGACGGGAGAGGCCAGTATCTATCTCATTGTGCAACTCCATTCCCATGGATAGAGTATTGCTTGGCTGCAGCCCACACTGCAGAAGTGAATTACAGTTGAAACTGAGTTGACCGGCTGTGAATCCAAGTTTTATTTGCTGTGCTTTTGCTCTGTAATGTATGTAAACCTTTCCTGTCGATACAAGAGTTGATTTACAAAGTCGGCACTTTCTGTAGCCAGTTTATGTACATAATTAGCTAAATTAAATCACTAATATACATTATCCTACATTGATGTACTGACTCCCTTACGCATTGTATTTTGTAGTACATAAATCATTAAAGATTGCCAGAAAGATTTTTTTCCCCAGATTTCTTGCTCATTTAGGTATTCTGGTGAATTGCTTTTTTGGTGCCCTATGAGTAACCATTATTAGTGGGGTGGGGGTTTTCCTCCAATTTAATTCCTTTTCCTCAATTCTTGGCCCCAAAATAGGGAATCATGCCATCTGGTATGATTAGCTTTTTGGTACTTTGATGAAAGATCATTTTGTTTGAAATTTGATGGTATCAAGGCATTATAGTTGTTTGATCCGATCATCACCCAATAACCTTTCTTTGTTCCCCCTAATGTGCACAGTTAAGTGATAAGAAGTGCTGGGACCTCCCACTTCCCATCATTGTCACTGCTAAATTTGTTAACCCCCCCCCCCCCCCCCACCAACACAAGACACAGTTGAATCTATGGTCGGCACAATTTGTGTATATCAGTTATGCCATTGATATATTTAGGTACTGAGTCAAGGGGATATTGTTCACCACCAGTTCTATAGCAGCTTTCTAACTGAGTATTTTAAAAATAAAAACAAAAAATACTGGAAAGACTCAGCAGGTTTGGCAGCATCTGTTGAGAGAATTTAGTTACATATTTGAGCTAAGCTTAACATAAATGTATTTTGTTCTCCCTTTATTTGGAAAACGGTTTCCTTAGCTGAATAACCCAATAAATCTGTAACCGTGTTTGCACTCACTGCAGGTAAATGGGTCCAATCACATTTAACTACCCCATTCTCATGTCGCTTTGGCTGTTTTTCATTTATTTATATATCAAATGTAATCATAGATTCTGTCTCGGCTCTTAACCCAGAAAAGAATCCCACATCCTCAGAACGGCCTGAGAGAAATTTCCCCCCGTTTCCCAAAGCATTTATTTTTTGTCTTTGACTCTGAGTGGCACGTTAGCACAGTGGGTAGCACTGTTACGTCACAGCGCCAAGGTTCCAGGTTTGATTCCCGGCTCAGGCTACTGTCTGTGTGGAGTCTGCATGTTCTCCCTGTGTCTACGTGGGTTTTCTCCGGGTGCTCCGGTTTCCTCCCACAAGTCCCAAATTACAACGTGCTGTTCGGTAATTCGGACATTCTGAATTCTCCCTCTGTGTACCCGAACAGGCGCCGGAATGTGGCGAGTAGGGACTTTTCACAGTAACTTCATTGCAGTGTTAATGTAAGCCTACTTGTGACAATAAAGATTATTATTATTATTATTATTATAAATTTAGAATATCCAATTCATTTTTTTCCAATTAAGGGTCAATTAAGCGTGGCCAATCCACCTACCCTGAACATCTTTTGGGTTGTGGGGAGAAATCCAGGCAAACACGGGGAGAATGTGTAAGCACCACACGGACAGTGACCCAGAACTGGGATTGAACCTGGGACCTCGGTGCCGTTAGGCCGCAGTGCTAACCCACTGCACCACCATGCTGCCCACAGATTATTATTATTGTTCATCTGCTGCATCTAGCAGGACATGGTGCGTGTGGTTTGACTGTGTTCCATAAGCCTTTAGTTGGTTAATATGAAACCACGCAGTCTTACCGTTTGGGTATTTTATTCTGTATACTGAGGGGCTGATTTTGTCCGAAATTGAGTATGGGCCGGATAATTTAAGAGCCAAAAACGTGCTGGGGTTATAAACAGATAGCATAACCTGTTGCCCAACCTGAAATTCTGTGGGGTGTACATTCCTGTTGAAACAGGCCGTGCTCTGTTTCCGTCGTTTTCCCAATGTTACTGCGGCTGCTAACTGTGCAGACCTCACAGTTTCAACTAATTGTTTAACTGCTTTCTCGTGTGTGAGGGCCGTCACTTCTGGGCTGGTCATGTCCAGTCCTAAAAGGAATTCTGATCCTTTCATAGGGCGTCCGGTCATGAGTGTGTGTGGGGTGAAACCTGTAGATGATGAAACTGTATTTCAGATGAACATTAGTGCGAATGGGAGCACTGAATCCCAAGTCGAATTGTTCTCCTGTACCATCTTCCTAAAGGTCGATTTTAGGGTCCGATACATGCGTTCTACTATCCCGTTTGACTGGGGGTGATACGCAATGTGTAAATTCTGTTTTATTCCGAATATGGTCAGGACGTTCTTCATGACCCGTCCTGGAAAGTGAGATCCCTGATCTGACTCTATACTTCTGGGGAGACCCCATCTCGTAAAGATGTGGTGGGTCAGGATCTTTGCAGCTGTCTTTGCTGTGTTGGTGCGTGAAGGGAATGCCTCTACCCATTTGGTAAAGGTATCAATGACCACCAGAACATATTTATAGCCATTCCTGCAAGGGAGCAATGGTCCTATAAAATCGATCTGGAGGTTTGTCCAGGGGCCATTAAAGGGGCGAGTGTGGCTGAGTTGTGCCTTCTTTGAATACCTCTCCGGGTTATTCTGGGCACAAATTAAACAATTCTCAATATAGTGGGTTGCATCTTGTCATAAGTTGGGCCACCAACAGAGTTTTCTAAGGTGTCTTGTGGTAGGGTCGATCCCTTGGTGTCCATGACTGTCATGGAATAAGGCAATCATTTGATTCCTGTCCTGTTCAGGATCCACACACAATTTATCTTTAATGATCACTTCCTCATGTGTGGTCAAAGCGTGTTTGAATCTATCGTACTGGGCCACAAAGTTTCCTTTAAAAATCTCCCGGAGATTTTCGTCCTGCTTCTGTGCCTGTACTAAATCTTCGATTTCTTTCTGTGAGACCTGAACTGCACTCACAGGGGCGCTAGCTGGTGCGCTAGCTGAGGGTGTCCAAAAGTGACCTCGCCTGGAACCTGCTTTTGCCAGTGCGTCGGCTTTTACATTTCCAAGGGTGGATGACCTATGGTGGTACAAGATAATGAATGGCTTGGATAGGATGGACGTAGGGAAGTTGTTTCCATTAGCAGGGGAGACTAGGACGCGGGGGCACAGCCTTAGAATGAAAGGGAGTCACTTTAGAACAGAGATGAGGAGAAATTTCTTCAGCCAGAGAGTGGTAGGTCTGTGGAATTCATTGCCACAGAGGGCGGTGGAGGCCAGGACATTGAGTGTCTTTAAGATAGAAATTGATAAATTCTTGATTTCTCGAGGAATTAAGGGCTATGGGGAGAGAGCGGGTAAATGGAGTTGAAATCAACCATGATTGAATGGTGGAGTGGACTCGATGGGCCGAATGGCCTTACTTCCGCTCCTATGTCTTATGGTCTTATGACTTAATTACTGGAAAGCGTTCTGCCTACTTACCCTATCATATTCCCCCAGTAATCTGCATCCTGCCAATAAAAGCGTTAACATTGTCCAAATTATTTTGTACTTGTATTAATCATACCAGGCAGCGTCCTAGTGTAACTCCATTGCATTGTCTCTAAAGCCTTTGAATTGCTGTTACTATGGTGTTCTGTTCTACACACAGTACTCTAGCTGAAGTCTTAGTTTTATAAAGGCTAACCATTTTGCTTCAACCTTTATATTTCATATTTCTTGTGAGGTAATCTTTAGTAATCCCTTGTTGAAGATTTTTCTAAAGTCCATGCACATTTCATCCATTGCATTTTCTCCATCTGATATCTGTCACTTCCTTAAATAATTGTTTGAAATTTTTGCTGGCTACGTTGAATTTTTATCTTAATCTTGACATGATATTATCCTGAATTACAAATTGTAATATGTTTCCAACGACATGCTACGTTAACTGGCCTGTAATTATCCAATTAGCCCCATCTCATTTTTTTTTCAAAGCAAGACTACATTGGCCACACTCGTTCTCTGGCATATATCGACATTCAGCAAAACACTGAAATATTATTTCTAGACCCACTACAGTTTCCTCCCGCATCTCCATCACGATCCTAGGATGTGTCCTGACAGTCCCTGATGCTTTTTCTTCCTTCAACTTAACCACCTTAGCTTAAAATAAAGCCTGTTTATTCATCACAACGTTCATTCCCAAACTCTTTCTGATATCAATCACTTTCGTAGAAAAACAATGCATAGTGCATATTAATACCCTGTCATTTCCTTTTTTCTAAAATGCATTTTATTCAAACTTGTATCAAAGTATGTTACAGCAAATAAACACCCCGGGAAACATTCTTCCCAACATATTTTTCTCCTTTTTCACCGCCCCTCCTCATCACCCACCCCCACCCAAGCCTCTGCGACGAACAGCTCCTCAAACACGGTCACAAACATCCCCCACCTTTTCTCAAACTCCCCTGCTGAGCCTCTTAACTCATACCTTATCTTCTCTAACCACAGGATTTCATACAGGTCACCCAACCATGCCGCTACCCCCGGTTGGGGATGCCGACCGCCACTCCAGCAAAATTTGTCACCGTGCAATCAGAGGCGAAGGGCAAGACATTGGCCTTCCTCCTCTCCATGAGCTCCAGCTTCTCTGAAACCCCAAATATCGCCACCAAAGGGTCCGGGTCCACTCCCTCCTCCACTATCCTGGCTAAGACCACGAACACTCCCGCCCAGAATCTTCCCAATTTTTCACAACCACAAAACATGTGCGCATGATTCGCTGGCCCCCGGCCACACCTCTCACACTCAGCATAATCCTTCCCATACTCTCCAACAGATCCGAAACATACAGCAAGAGGGATAGAGCGACACCCGATGCTCCCTCCGTCCCCTGCCACTCTGCCGACCCCCTGAGAGCCATCGCCAATGGCTCATTGGCCAGCGCAAACAGCAGTGGCGACAGCGGGCACCCTTGCCTCGTACCCCTGTGTAAGTCAAAGATTCGTGTGCTCATATCATTCGTCCTCACCTTCACTCTTGGCGCCAGATGCAGCATCCGCACCCATGCCGCAAATCCCGGCCCAAACCCAAACCTTCCCAAAATTTCGAACAAGTACCACCACTCCACCCGATGAAATGCTTTCTCCGCGACCATGGACACCACCACCTCTGGTACCAGAGCTCTTGACGGATTCATCAGCACATTCAACAGCCGTCTTATATTACACGCGAGCTGCCTGCCCATCACGAAGCCTGTTTGGTCTTCTGCAACTACCCCCGAGACACAATCTTCCATCCTCCCCGCCAACAACTTGGCCAATACTTCCACATCCGTGTTCGATAGTGATATGGGTCTATATGACCCACATTCCACCGGATCCTTCCCTTTTTTGGGGATTAGTGTGATTACTGCCTGCTTCATCGCCTCCAACAACTCTCCTTTCTCCAATGCTTCATTAAACGCCCGCAACAGATGTGGTCCCAGGTCCGCCGCAAATTCTTTATAAGATTCTGCCGGGTACCCGTCCGGCCCAGGGGCCTTCCCCGACTTCATACCCCTGATACTATCCAGCACCTCCCTCAGCCCCAGGGCTCTTCCAACGCCGGCCTCTTTGCTTCCTCCACCTGGGGAAATTCCAGCTCGTCCAGTAACCACCCCATGTCCCCCTCCTCTCCTCCTGGGTCTGCCTCATAAAGTCCCTGGTAATACTCTCTAAATGCCTCATTTATCTTCCCTGGCTCTGACACCACATCCCCAGCCCCAGTCCGGATCTTCAATATTTCCCTGGACGCAGCCTGCCTCCGCAGCTGGTGCGCCAGCATGTGGCTCACATTCTCCCCATGCTCGTATTGCACCCCTCTTGCCCTACGCAGTTGCCCTACCGCCCTCCCTGTTGTCAGCCTGTCAAATTGCCCCTGCAACTTTTTTCCTCCTCGCCAATCCCTCCACGGTGGACACCCTCGAATAGTCCCTGTCCACCTCCACTATCTCGCTCACTAGACGGTCATGTTCCGCCCTCCTTTCCTTATTCGCACGAACCGTAAATTAGATCATTTCTCCCTGGATCACTGCCTTCAGTGCTTCCCCAAAAAATGCCCGCTGACACCTCCCCATTCTGATTGAACTCCACATAATTCCTAATCGCCAACCACACCTTATCACAAAAACCTCCATCCGCCAACAACCCTGAGTCAAACCTCCACCCCGGCTTCTTTTCTCTTCCCGTACTGAACCAAATATCCAGCCAGTGGTGTGCATGGCCCAAGATAACTATCCCTGCATACTCTGCTCCCTCCACACCAACCAAAATCTCCCGACTCACTACAAAATCATTAATCCTCGAATACACCTTATAGACGTGTGAAAAGAAGGAATACTCCCTTCCCCCGGGTTCTGAAAGTGCCATGGATCCACCATACCCATTCTCTCCATAAACCCCCCCTGCTCCCTTGCCATTCGTACCCTACCCATCGACCTGGGGCTTAATCTATCCACCCTCGGTTCCAGGACACAATTAAAATCTCCTCCCATGATCAACTGGTATGTGGCCAAATCCGGGATTGCTGCCAGCAACCCCCTCATAAAACCCACATCATCCCAATTTGGGGCATACACATTTACCAACACTACCGGTGCCGCTTCCAATACCCCACTCACAATCACATATCTCCCACCTGGATCCCTCACCTTCGCACTCACGAAGCCCATTTTATTGCTCACTAAAATCGCCACACTCCTCGATTTCAAATCAAACCCAAAGTGAAAAACCTGCCCGACCCACCCCTTCCTTAACCTAACCTGGTCCTTCACACGGAGGTGTGTCTCCTGCAAAAAGGCAGCCCCGCTTTCAAGCTCCTGAGGTGCACGAACACACGCGACCTTTTAACCGGCCCATTCAGTCCCCGGACGTTTCACGTTACCAACCTTACTGGAGACTTGCGCCTCCAATCCCCTCTGCTGTCCATCATCTTCCCCACTTAACTCCTGCCCCTTTAATTCCACTCTGTACCTAGCCCGTCCCAGATGGCCCCTTTCTTCGCCCTTGACCATGTCATCTCTCACCCCCTGCCGTATCACAGAATCCCCCCTCCCTGCTTTTCTCCTTCTTTACCCCCCCACTTCCCCTTTTCCCCCTCCCCCCGGCCACCCCTCTTGGCCTCCTCCCCCACCACCTCACTATACCCTGTCACATCCTGATCTACAGCTTGCCAATCTTCTCTGGGGATCCATTTCTCTTTCAACTGATAAACTTGTGAATGCTTCATTGTTTGTTTTCATGTTCACTTTTTTTCCTGCTCCTAACCTCTTCTCATTTTCACTTATAATTCACACCTTCCCTCTTCCTCAGTTTTAATTGGTTTCTCACCTCTCTGACCAACAGTGTTCCTAGTTTATTCTGTCTTCGCAGTCTAAAATTTAATCAATCCTGATTTATGATTTTTGATCTGATCGGAACAATACACTGTGATCACTATCTGTGGTTAACTTCTGTTGAGGAAAGCAGAATTACTTGTATGAAAGCATTGGGCTATAGAAACATGATTTGCACTAATAACAATCACTTTGGTTCTTCCCAGAAATCGTTTTGTAGTGATCGCTTTTAATCAAAAGTGCACGTTTTGGGTGCTGCCCACATGACCATTGTAAAGGCTTCAGATCAAAGCGGGTGGAGAGGCAGACAATGATGATCAGCTTTGCTGACCAGAATTCACTCCTCCATTATCAGATGATTCTGGGATACACTTCTATTGGCAGTAGCAATTCTCTGATGTCTTGTCTGTAACTGTTCCCACAGTACTAGTTGGGAATACTACTTTTCGATGGGGGTCTGAGCATCCCAATCTCATTTTACATATGACCCTTAAAGCCACTGGACAAGAGATTGTTATCCCATTCGTTCTACTGTATCCAGCAAGATGCCTCAGTTCCAAACTAACTGGGTCATTTTCCATTGCATAATTCCAATTTTTTTCTTTATTTCCCACAATATGGTCTCCGAGTAAGGTGGCCAATTTATGGCAGTTTCTTTTTGTTGGAGCTAGATTCAAATTGTTAACTCATTCTTGCAGGACCTTTCGAGGCGGCAGATAAAGGAGACTTTCATCCCATGTGAGATGAAAACTGAGTATCTCAGCCGCTTGACACTTGGGAAGTTCAATTTATACATTATAGTTACTGTCCTTGATTCTACACTTAACTCCAGGTATACTTAAAAAGTGGCTAGGGTGTCCAAAGTGTCCACTGAGCTCTTTTTTTGTGTCAGTCACGGCTCAGGGGCAGAACTCTTGCCTTTGAGTAAGGTTGTTGTTTCAATTCCCACTCCAGAGATTTGAGCACATAATTTAGGCTGATGCTCCGGTGCAATATTGTCATGTGAGTTGTTAAACTGTGCCTCCTTCTGTTCTCGGATAGAGGTAAACGATTCAATGGCAGTATTTTGGAGAAGAGTAGGGAATTGCCCCTGATGCGCTTGCCAAAATTTATCCCTCAACCAACATCACTAAAATAGATTATCTGGTCATTTTACCTCATTGCTGTTTATGAAACCTTGCTGTGAACCAAGATGGCTAATGCATTTCCTGTATTACAACAGTTACACCAATTCAAAAAGTAGTTAATTGGCTGTAAATTTGGGTCATTGTGAGATCCTGAAATATTTGATTGAAATGCAAGTCTTTTTATTAACCAGATTGAACACTGTATAGTGTAAAGTAGTCTTTATTATTGTCACAAGTAGGCTTAAGTTAACACTGCAACGGAGTTACAGTGAAAATCCCCTAGTCGTCACACCGGCTCCTGTTCGGGTACACTGAGGGAGAATTCAGAATGTCCAATTCACCCAACAAGCACGTCTTTTGGGACTTGTGGGAGGAAACCGGAGGAACTGCAGCATTGCAATTAAAGTGCATCATAAGCATTTAGGACATATGAACGCAGGGTCAAATTTAGCAGAAGTTGCACGATTATAATTGGTACAGTCCATATGGCTAAGCTAGCATTTATCTTGGGCTGTCAGTTGTTCTAAATTTCAATGATGGACGCACATCCACTGTTCCGTAACAACTACAGTCATTTGTGCATCAATCAGAAGCAATTTTTAGGAATTATTTTCTTATCATTTAAGGCATAAAGAACGGACAAATAAGTGTGTGTAGGAGAAAAGGAGCAACAGAGATTTGGTATTTGAAATAAAAACCGAAAACGTTGGAAAACTCGGGTCCGGCAGCAACTGTGAAATGAGAAACCGAGTTAACATTTCGAGTCCATTATGATTTCAGAGAAGAGCTCAGTTCCAACTCTGAAGAAGAGTCATACAAACTCGGACAGAACCGGAAATTCTTGCCCAAAATGGATGTTCCAGTATTTTCTGTTTTTTTTAAAATTCAGATTTGCAGTGTCTGCAGTATTTTCCTTTTATTAATTTTGTATTGGGGGCGGCACAGTGGTGCAGTATTTAGCACTGCTGCCTCATGATGCTGAGGACCCTGGTTTGATCCCGGTCCTGGGTCACTGTCTGTTTGGGGTTTGCACATTCTCCCCGTGTCTGCATGGGTCTCACCCCCACAACCCAAAGATGTGTAGGGTAGGTGGATTGACCAAAATAAGTTGCTCCTTAGTTGGAAAAAAAGAATTAGATACTCTAAATTTATAAAAATAAAAAAGTAATTTATTACTTTTTTGTTCTAGTTGAATGATGAACAGTTTAATATTGACTCAGTTTTCTTTGTTTTGGAGGGGTGATGGCAGTTCAATACTCCAAATTGTTTTAACCTTTTTAGAAAATACGATAAATGGAACAGTTGGCCATGTAAAGAAGTTCACTTAAATAGAGTTGACTGTACAAAGGCTTTGTTTTTGCTTTTTGAAAACTGTAACTAATTTCAATACTGTCATAAATACCGCAATTATGAAGTATAGCCATTTAATGTTATTTAACTGCTGATTTCCCATTGACTGCATCATGGAAAAGTTGTTTTATGCAGTCAAGTAACTACGGTATAATCATACAATGTGTAGAAATTTTATTTAACCGCATATCTCACAATTCTTAAAGTATTTTCCAAACCCAGTTGGTGTTATAACTGGATGGGAAGATCCCTCAATAATAATAGTAATCACTTATTGTCACAAGTAGGCTTCAATGAAGTTACTGTGAAAAGCCCCTCAGTGGCTCAAAAGACCATCATTTAAAAAAATAAAATGTGGAGGGGCAGAATCACGGGGCCGCTAATTAGTTTTAACAAGAACAAAAACATTTATTACACATGTAAAAATGTTATTATTACACTGTATGCCTTTACTCTGCCCCCCCCCCCCCTTAACAATTACACACAGGCTTTAGTATTAATACTGATTACAAAGTATTAAAGTATAATCGTTTCATTAACAGAGACCCTTTTGAGCACACAAGGTGACTGTGGACAAAACCCACTCTCCACTCTGAACCCCAATTGAATGTTTGTAGACCTCTCCTCCGAATCTCTCTCTCCCCCCCCTCCCCCAGATGTTTCATGTGGGAGTTTCCAAACTCCACTCCCAAGAAGACGCATTAAAATCTTCCCCCGCGGGCAGCATGGTGGCGCAGTGGTTAGCAAGGCTGCCTCATGGCGCCGAGGTCCCAGGTTCGATCCCGGCTCTGGGTCACTGTCCGTGTGGAGTTTGCACATTCTCCCCGTGTTTCTGTGTGTTTCACACCCACAACCCAAAGATGTGCAGGGTAGGTGGATTGACCATGCTAAATTGCTCCTTAATTGGAAAAAATTAATTGGGTACTCTAAATTTATAAAAAAATAAAAAATCTTCTCCCATAATTATGCTTTCGCTTAATGGTTTGCATTCCGAAATGCAGACTAGGTTTTCCATATGACACTTGTAAACAAGGCATTTGCTCCACTTTTTGCTTGAAGTCTTGATTTCCAGACTATATTAAAATGGCACCAGACGTTTGATTTACCTTTTGAAGGCTGTTGTCCCGCTTTAAATCTGGTTACTGCAATTGTTTAATTTGGAACACTCTTCCTTGAAATCTTCTGAACAATACCTTGGTCTCTGTTCACAACGCCATGCATCCTAAACATTTTGTCCCAATTCCCTGCGGGTCTAGACTGTAACATGTACTTTAGGAAGCCTGACCCTGTGCAGCTCCTGTCCTGTCTAGTCTTTCTTCTGGCAGAGTTGGGAGACCTTCACTCCCTTAGATCCTGTCCCCAGCTGCAATCGAATTGAGCTAAACTAAAACTTAAAAGCTCCTCTACCTTTCAACTCCCCAGTTACTAAGCCACCATTGCTGGTTTAATTACTCATCACGCCGTAGCCACCTCTAAGCACAAGAGAAACACAGTTGAAATGTAACTAACCCCCACACATTCAAATACCTTCATCCTGCACAAATCTAACTATAGGTTTTACCCTTCCAGGCACAGATACATTAAATTAAACACACTTAAAATTATACCTTATTTTTAATGTTTACCAATATAAACTAGCTTTGTTTTCCTAACAAATACTACAGTGCCATTGAAGCTGAATCCTGTTGAAGATGCTCATCACACATTAATTACGAATACAACCAATATTTCCCATGATCTTTACATTTCTTTTTAACATTTCTTGATTCACTGAAATCAGTGAGATTATCAATATTAAATTCTGTGTTTTGGAATAGTAAACTTCTGAAATTCACTACTTCAGAGTAAAATGAATTCACAAGGAATCATTTGAAAAGAGATAACTTCGTACATCTTTAATTTTTTGAAATTAAATCATTAATAAAGAACAAGATCTGTCATTAGCAATACACCTCCTCCCTCCCCAATGTGCATGTAATACTCAAGTTAGTGACCAAAGTTTTAATTTCAGCTCGGAATGGGTTTAGATTTCACGTGTATACAATCACAATGGAAAGATTGATTGATTTTTCTCCCCCAATTGTGTAGCTACCCCATCACCAGTTACATCAGAACTCATGGGATCCCTACAGTGCAGAAGAAGGCCATTTGGCCTATGGAGTCTCCACTGACCCTCCAAAAGAGCAGGCTATGCCCCATGTAACCTTGGGACACGAACGGGCAATTTAGAATGGCCAATCCACCTAACCACATCTCTGGATTGTGGGAGGAATCTGGAGCTGTCAGTTGAAACCCACTCAAACACTGGGAGAATGTGCAAATTTCATACAGTCACCCAATGTCGGAATCGAACCCTGGTTCCTTGCGTTGTGAGGCAGAAGTGCTACCATGACGACCTCAGAAGATCTCAAAAATACTTTAAATTCTATTAACCGTAATTGATCAAAATCAGGTCATAATTTCAATCTTGGTACCCATCATCAGAACAGCCAAGAGAAATCTTAGGTACGGTTTATTTTATACGAAACAAATTCCTGATGTTTGAGCCCCTACCTTTCATTGCCCTTGTAGGATGTGTCTGAAACTTGTAAAAAGTATTCTCCTTTTGGTAAGATGTCAGTCAAGATTCAGGTGCCAATGTATATCACTCACTATTAAATGTTTCCTATATAATGCTTCTAAGCACTTCGTGAAATACTATTATGAAATATATTTAAACATTAGTTAAATTAATTAACTTATTCTGTACACATTGCCATTGTGATTTTGTTTGTTACTGCACACGTCTTTTGTGCACAGTTGCCATCTGGTGTCTTCCTAGGACCAGGGACTAATGAGAAGAGTACCAAATGCTGTCTTCAGTAGCAAAGGAGTTAATTTCTAAGACCCACTACAGAGTCCTTCTGCCTTTGGTCGATTGAATTACTTGTGTTCGTATAAACTGTCTGCTTATGCTATTAAAGTGGTCCTGTGAATTGTTGATAAATCTATAGTGGCTATGACAGCACAAAGGCTATTTGGTTGAAGTGATGTGCCCTAGTGATGGCACGTGTCTGGCTGTATCAGCCAGCGCAGTTGGATACTGTTCTGACTTCATGGAAATGAGCAGCCCAGAAACCTAACAAAAGGTTCAGAATGTTAATATTTGCCGATA